>NW_026962526.1:0-41377 GCF_032445375.1 Bacillus rossius redtenbacheri | reverse complement strand
AGAAGCGAAGCGGGAGGGAAGCCTCCTCGTAGGTCATTTTTGCGCAACGTAAAAGAAATTGGCATATAGATAGGGTCTTGGCGAACGGTCTGTACGGTATCAGATTCGACCGTTGACAGGCTATAACCGTGGCGTTGGGCTGCAAAGAACAAAGGGTAGACATTAGAGTGGTTTTTCCCGTACCTGGCGGTTGCATCCAAAACAACTAAAGCTCCGCACCCACGAGTTCTATTTTTGTCTATGCAATTGGTTTAAATATTTCAATAATGATGACTGCTCGGTAGTTAAAGCCAGCGATTTCATTTTCTCGTAGCTCTATAATCTATAAGCACGCATTAAACCCCAAATGGAAATGGTGTTTATGCACGCGATTCTGATGTTGTAGCTGAATTATTTAGCGAAGTCATCGATTGACGTGACGATCGTGCCGAATCAATCCGCACACCCAAATAGAGCGGTACACGCAACGCTGACGGCACCTTGGTGCGCACATCGCCCGCAATGGTCTCCGGTTTTTTCAACGTTAGGGTCTTTCTGTCCAGCAGGTAGGACGAGTAAGTGTCGGAATAAGAAGACATTGTGGTAGCTAGCTCTTATTTAAATACATTTCAAAAATTCACTTTATTCAAAAGGACATAAACCCATTCTCTCTAATACAAATTCTGCTGCGGTTAGGTTAAATTTTACTGCACATATAAATCCAGACGCTTCACACCCTCGCATTAGTGTGGTTGCTCCGGATCTTATGGTTCCACGATGATAGTTGACAGGAGCAAGCGCTTGTAACAAGTTGAACTGCGACATACCCATCCGGGCCATCCTTTGCCCTCCGCCGACGAGACTATTGAATGCTGCGGTTAGTTCCTCAAAGTCGGAACGAGAACTCCATCCGAACGGGTCTTGGGCTTCAGCATGCTGCGCATCAGGTCTATATGCTGAATCGTCCCCTTTGCTCCCGATTCAACAATTTCCCGTAAAACACCACCTTCCGACGTTTCCAAATCCTCGAGGGGAACAGAGAGGTCGGCATTACATGCGGATTTTTTACACACCAACGAGATGAAATCGTCACCCTCTTCGCGGCATACGGTCGATGCAAGTTCGAAGAAACTGGTTGCCCGCTGTTTTATCGACCCGCGCAAAGACGCCCAGATCGGGCTGTTGTCTCGAAATTCTTCGTCGTGACGACACAAAAGATGCTTGTGGAATTGGGGAAAAAAGAGTATCTGGAGCGGCCCAACGTGTCGTGTCTTATTCCATATTTCCACGTCAGTCTCCTAAGTTCCTCTATAGCCATCAGAGCATCATAACCGGGTGGTCCGCGACCTTTGAGATAGAAAATGTCAGTTCATCTCCGTCTTGATCGGCATGAAGGCCATCTATTACGAAGGGATTGACATGAATGGTGTGATCGGATGGATCTTCGTGATACAATGCCTCACAGGCATAAACGCAGGGTGTTTGTGATGCTTGGTGCTCGATTGATCAGAATGATCGGACATAGCATGTCGACGTTTCTGAACACACACTTGGGTAGCTTCACGTAATGTGGCGACAAAGAGGACTCTATAGTTAGCGTCAATCTAGCTCCAGGAACCAGAAAGCCCAACAATTTATTTCTAATCATTGAGCGTCTTGCTCGTGAGTATATTTTTCAAATATCCACCCGAGAACTGATCTTCGCGAAACATCTTGTATCGCCGCTCCTCTTCCTCAGCACTACTGGTTTTGCACAACCAGAGCACGAGCAACATTCAAATTTCGTTTCGTATAAAACAATGGCGGCGGCATCAATAGTGCGAAATGTGATGTATGAAGTATCCACACCAAGCCACTGCGAACAAACGGGGTGCACTCCACACCATTTACATGTTGCCGACAAGCCATGTTGTCTGCATAAAAATACGTTATTAAAATCGGATCCCGCCACCGATAACACATCCCTGGCCGCAGACTGCTCAATTTCTGGTATACCTCTATTTCGTGGTGGGAGTAACACAGTATGTGGCGTTCAAGAATAGAGGTTCGCCGTAGAAAGGTTTTTTTATCTGAAGATTCATCTTGGCTCAAAGATGTCCTGCAGGTGTCCGTCTCCTAGTGTTGCGGAAAGATTCTTAACACGCTCCGGTGAGATACGCTTGCCTTCTACCTCCAACTCGAAGCTTTCGATCACATCTCCCCGCTTATATACCCTGACGACGGCAAAGACGCGTTCCTTTTTGATATTCTACGTAGTCTAACACGTGCACTTCATCTGGTGCAGAAGATAATATCAGTTGTTTTTTGAGTCGAGCAAACCTATCGCTTTTTTCCGAAGCTTCTATGCTCGTTTTGAAGGTAACCTTGGGTTCGTGACAAAAGTCTTTCTTTTGACAACAATTCTTTAGCCTCCCATTCGTCATCGTGTCCTCTTATCGTCTTCCTTATCACGTAGCCGTCTCCACGCCAAACTAATCTCCGCAAATGACTCGTCAATGCCGATAGGAGTCTGGCTCGCGCACCGTCGTCTTTTGGTTGGAAAAATATTGTAGTCTCCTCTTCTACGCGTTCCATCTTTTAAGATGTGTTGTACCGTTCTGGTGACCACGCAAAATCCAATTCTTCGTATAGTTCACGCTGAGAAACATCCATGGCGTCCTGTTACCTCCTCCGAAAGACCTCTCGCGTCAACACCCCCCTTCCGCTGACACAACTACGTTTCGCATTAATACATCCCGCGCCTTGAATTGAACAAATCTATTTAATCCGAATTGAAATGGTGCCGCTTCGCCATTAACCAACGCGTACAACAATCTCAGAGATTTGTTGAGCGCATCCGAAGAACAGGTTATTACAGCAGCTTTATCGAAAAACTCAGAGTTTGGTAATTCGTTTTCGCGCGTTGATTAATAGTAAAACTCGCGATCGTATTCGAGGCCAAAACGCCTCGATAACCCGGGACAGGCGGGTCCCTTCTCCATTCTAATACTACGGCTGTTTTCCGATTCGGAAATCGCGTCCACCCTCAAAATTCCAACCGCCTTAACGTGATGGCCGTTGCTACGATTAACTAATATAGCGATCATGATATCGTATAGGGCACGGTTGGGATGTTGTAACAATCCCGACTTGAGATCTACTCCCACGCTATATTGTACCAAAGCGGACAGCTGGGCGGCATATTTACCGGGGGATCTGGAACTGCCGGTTGGCGGGCGCATCTGTGATCTGCTTGAGCCGTACCTGCGCAAATTTGTCGGGATAAAGACGTTTCAATGTTTGCAGCACGCTGGATAAGTAATTTGGAGAAGGTGCTCTGCCGCCTTTCAAAACTGAATTTTTTAGTTTTTGCACGACCACCTGAACGCTATCGCGGTCTGGATATATTTTGTGTCTCGCCAGGAATCTTTGGTGCGATGTGATTACTTTAACGAGCGACCTAGATGCACCAATTGGTATATCCATTAAATAGATGTTAATTGTATGTATTCGGATTGTGCTGGCCTTTGGGTGTCGTAACGTGAGAATGTTGGCGAAAATCGATCTTAACACTTAATCTACTCATTTGCGCCTTTCCCTTACGATCGGAGTAACGAATCCGTTTGTGTAGAAAAAAATGGCGAAATCATATAGTTATTGACGAATTCGTCACCAAGGAACTCAAAGTTCCGCGTACGGTGGCGATCACGGAGTCAGATGCCGCCCATAAAACGAACTGCAAAGTATTGAGGTGTTTCGGGCCGCGCTATTTAGTAGCATTTACTGATGGAGCGCCTGTACAAAATCTACGACAAAGATCATAAAAGTATCTCTGCACCCAAGATCGAACGTCGTATTACGGAAATATTTGAATCTGCATTTCCCCAAAAGCCGACCGTAATCGAGATATTTCCCGGCACCACACGTATATTGGCATCGGATATTCTGATGTTGGAAGGGAAAATGGTACATCTACAAGCGTATAGACTTCGCTTGGAGCAATTACAAACGGTTTTGAAACCAAGAGGTAAGCTGGTGTGTGCAACTCCAAATTCGGATACGACCGACCTCATCAACGCGCCTCCGTCAAATTCTAGACAAATGGTTGTTTTGAGGAGCCTGGACGAGGTTTTCCAGCTTCATGGTCAATCATGTGGTCACCAAAGCCACCTCCACCAAACGCTTCGTCTGCGTAGGCGAGACCTTTTTACCAGGGATAAGGTGGCCGTGTTGAAACGAGATCCTTTTGTCCACAATATGCAAACTCCGGTCGGTCTACAGAGATTATTGCTGACCACGATAGCGAGCAATCTGAAGAAACCAATCCAAGTGGACGCCATCAAATTTGAAGACGACAAAAAATACCGTCTGGATATACTGAACGAGATTAAAGAAAACTATTTGGATGATTATGCAGCCGGTGAACGTGTAGAAGTAAAATATGCTGTCGAAGATAAAGGGTATTTGATCGCCTATTATAATCCCAAAAAATCTCATTCCCCACCTTTTCACATATTTGGCATAGTGAAGAAATTGTCCGCTGAGGTTGATAAATCACCTGCACAGCGGGACGATATTGAAAAGATGATAGTTTGGGATAATCAAGCTTTCAAGGAAAAGTGCGAAAGCTTGGTTATATTCAACAATGCGGTAATAGTAGATGTTGACGAAAAAAGTAAATTGGCACGAGAAAATATAATAAATACCACTGCTACTGTCGTTTCACAATACTCGCTTTCGATGCTTCGGGATTTGCCAGATCCACTGTCCATGGTTAGCACGCGACCACTGTCGTCCGCCACTACTCTGCAACGATTCGAAGCTCATGCGGGCATGAGAACCGTCAACGAATTCGTTACCTCAGTTTCCGTAGGTTTAGATGATTCTCAGTTGGTTTCTTCTGGATTTAGAGGACTACATGCACTCGATGAAATAGTCAACGCCGCGCTAACGGCAAAATTACTTCCTCTGGGCGGAAAAACGGAAATTGGGAGAAGTTCGTGAGTCAATAGTACCGTATAAAAAACTGAGACAATCGGAGTAAGTAGACGCGTACTCTAATTTTTTTTTATGTTAGAATGGACTACTACTCATTTGGATTCTTCTGGTCTCTATTTGGATTAGCATTTGCGTTGCTGGGCTTCCTTGTAAATGGTCTATTTCCATTTTTAACACCCTTGAATTGTTCTGACTACCAGGATGATCATATAGCGGTTATTGCCGAAGGGTGATGAAATTCACGATCAATTCGTGATTTTAGTGTTCATATGTAGCACAAATGGCTATTTTTTTGACGTGCACAATCTCAAATTCGTGAATTTGCGTTCGTACATCATGTAGAATCGCAAATTCATGAATTTGCGTTCGTGTACCGTGCACAATCGCAAATTCGTGAATTTGCGTTCGTACATCATGTAGAATCGCAAATTCATGAATTTGCGTTCGTGTACCGTGCACAATCGCAAATTCGTGAATTTGCGTTCGTACATCATGTAGAATCGCAAATTCATGAATTTGCGTTCGTGTACCGTGCACAATCGCAAATTCGTGAATTTGCGTTCGTACATCATGTAGAATCGCAAATTCATGAATTTGCGTTCGTGTACCGTGCACAATCGCAAATTCGTGAATTTGCGTTCGTGCACCGTGCACAATCGCAATTTCAAGAATTTGCGTTTGTACATCATAAAAAAATTCATTTCTTGTTTCGCAGTCGAGAAGATAGAAGCGTCGTCAAAATCGATACGATCCAAACAATTATCAAAATAGCTATTCCACCACTTTTTATCTGTTCAATTGTGAGGTTTATAGTCCAAGGAAGGGCTGGCTGCGGCACCGATCGGGCATAATATACTAAGCTTTCCTCAGCGGGACCCATTGTTAAGGTTTGTGTATTGGGAAAAATAAGGACTGGGCGAGTCAAATCTAAAGTTTTCATTTGTGTTATTATCGACTGCGTTCGAAAGCATTTACCCAAAGTAGTGGCCCATAGCCTGACCCAGAATACGTTGGCGTAAGTGGGATCTCGAATGGTATAGCAAGGCGCATCATCGATATATTCATATCGCCAAGCGGTGGTTGGTATTCCCACATCAACTATATCGTTCGCGCCAATCTTCATTTAGTATCCGGAACAAGTGGTGTAAACCAACTGCAAAATATTCATCCAATTCCGACTACGTGCACAATCGGTTAAGTATGGGGCGTTTATAATGACGAACTTTGTCGGCCAATTAGATATGAGGGCTCTTATGATGTTCGGCGCGGATTCCAGTCGCAGATCTTTGGTTTGATCTATTAACGAAGGTAAGGTGGGGAGCCTTAGATCTATAGGTGAAATTTGCCGTGAATTAGTAGAATCCACTTTGCGCGCGAGCATCATCTCGGTGGGTGGAAACGATCGCAGAGCGGCTCCTAATGCTTTTGTCGAATTGATACTTAATCGTTGACCAAGAAGGTTTCGTCCCGCTTCCGCCAAAGTGGAAGCATCCGAGAAATCTATGCTGCCGTACAAAGAGTACTCGCTTGTGCAGATTTGATGAGGAGTCGGCGAAGTCTGCATCTCGACGAAGTAAGAGGTCGACATTGCTTTGAGCAAATTAATGAGGCGGCCATCCTTGTATCCGACCGATACTAGACTTCGAATCAAGACCGATGGTCCCAGTAAAGAATGGGCTTCCCTCATCTTCAGCGATCTGCCGGTATTTATTTCGTACGACAATCCGCATATTAAATATGAATACACGGATTTGGAATCTGATGGGTCAAAGTTAGTTACATAATACAAAGCACGCTCGCATTCTGATGGTATAAACATTAGAGAATCGGATACTTCCAACAACTCCCAATAAGTCATATTGGTATCGAAGAGGCTTACCGCGCGATCTACAGCGGCTACGAGTTCCGAAGAGGGTATTTCCGTATACATCCCACGCTCGACGATGAAAACGCCATTGTCGCCTATGCTAATTTTCCACCCTCTGAACCAAGGGAAAATAGTTATTATCGCCACGTTGGTAGCCACGCATCCCGAACATCGGTTAACGTTGTCTATACCTCCAGACACTATTTTCGGATATTGGGAAAATAATGATCTCACGGTCGAGGCATCGAGATAGCCCGAACAACCGCCGACTCCCGTGCTTTGTATAGATCGTTGCGCGCTATTTATTTGTAGGTTACATTCCAATATTTCGGGAACGGATGCGTTTATATTTTGTAGCTCGAAAAATGTAGCAGAGCCCAAACTATCAAGAAGTTGGCCTATTATCATCGTGGTTTGATCTTCCGTTTCCAGCTGCGAGAACTGGTCTCGGGCTTCATCTAAATTACGGGCTAGTCCTGGGAATTCATCCTTGAGCGTGTTATTCAATCCGTTCAAGGAATTCGATAACGAGAGGGCTACTGAATAATTTTGATAATCGAGTGCGAGTCTTCTACTCAATGCGTATATGAGCATTCTCAGAGAAGTTAGACCACCATCTCTATAAATGGAGATCAGTTCTGTCGCTGGTATACCCAAGGCAGCCGATATCAAAGTAAGGGTCTCGTTTTCCAAATCGACGGGAGAAGAATTTGTATCGTTAGAAACCACCCAACCCACCGGGGAATTTTCGCAATTGATCTCATCTTGAGGTGGAGCTATAACTTCACAATTCGCGCGAGGTTCGTCGTCGAGTTCTGAAATTATTCCAAATAACTTCAGGTTGTGTACGGCGCTTGATAATTTGAAAATGCAACCAAGTTTACGCCACAATTCGAAGTTGTGTAATACTTCTTCTACGGTGCTCGATTCGAATGCCGCATCCACGGTCGTCAGTACCGAACTGGTCAAATCCCCATCGTCGAGATAGGCTGCATTGTTCAACATCACTAAAGTTCTAAACACCGATTCGTCCGATAGCGAAATGTTTACCCATGGTAATATCGAAGAAGCGTCTAAAGTCATAATGATTCGAATAAATCACTCATTACTCGATTCTCTTGATTAGTCGTATTATAATGCGTCACAGTGGTGTATTCGCTTCGGTGTCTCATAAAACGACGCAATTCTGAAGGCGGTAACCGCGTAATGAGTATTGAACCCATAATTTTTCGTATTGATTGAATCCCTAAGGTTCCGACGGGCGCGCCTTGCGGCAATTTCCTAGCCGCCCATGCTCTCAGCGTTTGATTTATGGTAGATCTTTGGTAGGCAATCAATTTGTTTCCGCGTTTCGGAAATAGTCTTTGTATGTGTGGAAGAACTGAATCGAATATGGCTCGATTTACCAACACGATTATTGACCTCGCTCTCTTTTTTGTTTTTATGGGAATGGGTCTTCCCATCTGCAATAGCGGCAAGTGTTCCTTGTGCAATCTTAGTATCTCCGATCCGCGCAAGCTGGTACTCAGAACCAATGCAATCACCAAGCAAACGGCTACTTCGGGCGTTTGGCTTCGAGCAGTTTTTAATATCGAACCAGATTCTAAAACTATACTTCGGATCGCATTCTCCTGATCATCGTTAAGGTACGTTGAACGAGATGCATTCAAAGACGCAAAATCTTCTTCGCTAAAAATTTTGTTCCCAGAAATTTTATTCAATGCATAACCTAATCTAATCGCTGTAGACCTAGAAAATTTACCGTTGGTAAGACGAGCGAGAATCACCCCTGCGTTTCCTTCGGGATCATTTACAAACGCATCCAAATCATTTGAGAATATCTTTTTCAGATAAGCATTGGTGGCGGTCGTGAATTCGTTAGGAAATGCTAAATCTTTAAAACATTCTCGGCTCATCTCTAAAAATCTATGATGAGATTTACGTTCAGTGGAATACAAGCCAAGTACAATGTTCTTTCTTATTCTCTATCTAGTTATCGTTGGGGAAGCCCATTTTACGGAGGTGCCCTGTACGGAATATGGGGAGGTTTTGGTATGCAGCGGAACGGAGGGTCTTCACAATCAATTTGGATGCTCCTTCAAGTCGCTAAGAACCAAATCCGTTGACGCAGAATTTGCACACATAAATGACTTGGTTATAGCGTTTCACTCTTGTTATCCCAGGACACATACAATTTCCCTTTCTGGAAACAGCATCAAAAAAATTACCGCAGAAATCTTCGCCAACTCTTCTAGTTTGACCAAAGTAATTTTGTCATACAACCCACTGGATCACATCGATAAAGATAGCTTTTTGGGTACAAACTTGGAGTACCTGGATGTATCTTTTACTCAACTTGCGACCAAATCTCGTGAACCCCTATTGCTGGGAAGAGGATACTTGAAGATTCTGTACGCCACCCGCACAAGCATCGCGACCGATCTGGAAGCGCTGCGTATAATGCGATGTGAAGGGAGAATTCACTTCACCAATGAAGAAGACGACGTTGAACAACACGAAATGATAGACTGCTTAAATGGCCTGGTTAGTAAAGCCGCAATTCCGGGCGAGTGCCTGTGGTCAACAAACGGGCAACCTACTTGCTACGATCAGAGTTATATTCCGTGCGTCGGTCGTTCTACTCAAGAATTGACACTAACTTCCAATATGCTAGAAGATCTTTCGCCAAACGATTTAGGCTGCTATCCGAATTTGAAGAAATTGCGTATCCCGAGTGGCCAAGTGAAATCCATCGGCTCTGCAACATTCAATAATAATCTTCTATTAACCGAGCTGGATCTGTCATACAACCCAGTAACCGATATTGATGCGGATGTATTTGTGCATCTTCCAATGCTAAAAATTCTGATTTTGCGCGGAACCAAATTATCAGAGTTGAATATAAAATCATCCAGCCTCGAAAAATTAGACATAAGCAAAACCAGAATTCGCGAACCGGACGATGTTTCATTAAAGCTATTACCTTCATTGACACATTTAGATATTTCGGAGAACCAACTGACTCGATTAGGCCCAATTCCCGACTTGTCCAAATTAGTTTTTCTTTACGCTTGCCATAATCGGTTTTCGGATTGTTGCGGAAGAAATAAAAGGCACTGCGGGAGTGGACTTGTTTTGAATATAAATGAAGCGTATATATGTTGCGGCGAACAAGCGGACTGTGATGAGCCGCTAACGGAATGGGACGAATTTGTATGTATTTTATTTCTTATCGCATCAATTGTTTGCACGTTGGTATTTTTGTTCAGATATTCCACCACAGAAAGATATAGCAAAATAAAAAAATAACATTAAAGCAATTTTTTATGTGCTATACCGAATCGATTGGATCAACACTTGGATGTTGGAAATTTGATTGGAGAGGTGTTGGAGCGTGGTGTACGTTCTCCGTATTCAATTTGTAATGACTTGGATGATTTTATAATAAACTATTTTTTGTTCTCTATTCTATTGAATTTGTCGACGTTTGTGCACCATGCGCGAACGCAAATTCATGAATTTGCGATTGTGCACGGTACACGAACGCAAATTCACGAATTTGCGATTGTGCACGGTACACGAACGCAAATTCACGAATTTGCGATTGTGCACGGTACACGAACGCAAATTTACGAATTTGCGAATTTACAAGATGTACGAACGCAAATTTACGAATTTGCGATTGTGCACGGTGCACGAACGCAAATTCATGAATTTGCGAATTTACAAGATGTACGAACGCAAATTTACGAATTTGCGATTGTGCACGGTGCACGAACGCAAATTCATGAATTTGCGAATTTACAAGATGTACGAACGCAAATTTACGAATTTGCGATTGTGCACGGTGCACGAACGCAAATTCATGAATTTGCGAATTTACAAGATGTACGAACGCAAATTCGTGAATTTGCGATTCTACATCATGTACGAACGCAAATTCACGAATTTGCGATTGTGCACGATGCACAAACACAAATTCATGAATTTGCGAATTTACAAGATGTACGAACGCAAATTCATGAATTTGCGATTCTACATGATACCAAAATAAAAAAATAACATTAAAGCAATTTTTTATGTGCTATAGCGAATCGATTACCCAAAGCGCCCGAGGCCAGGTTCGTCGGCCCAAGATACTCATCTTGGGTAGATCCTATGGTATTTAAATCCAATGAAACAGTACCACATTTATTTCCAAAATTAGTCAAAGCCGTTCCCAAGCAAGGGGGAAGATTGTTGATGGCCAAATAATCCGAGTTAACAGTAAAGCAATCGTAAGGTTGTTGACTCTTTCCTTCTAGCGTCTCGCGAAAGCAACTCGTACAAGTACTTTTCACATCCGAAGAGTTTAAATTTTTGACGCGCGTAACAGCGGAATCGCCGCAATCACAACTCCATCCGGTAGCGCTGACATTTGCACCCACTGTACGATGAGCTCTGTAGATTGTGTTCGTGCAAGGATCCCGTAATGGATGAAACCTATTCAGTGGGTGTGGCAACCACGCATTTCCATCTTGATCGTCTCCAAATTTGCATCTGAATCGGTACTGACCATCTGCAAGTAATTCATCCTCGTTAGTCATCTCCACAGTACTAGGGTCTACCGCTTCGTTTCGATTATAATCCCATAATACCCCGCCTGTATCGTATGCAGCATCGGAACATGCAACAATCCTATCACCCGTCGATCCACCAAATAAATTAGGATACTTTGTACGACACGTGGTTCCCGAGAGTGTTGCTACCACGTAGGTAGTCCTAAGGTTACAATTTGGTGGATTTATTATGCACCAAACTCCCGAGGTGAGTCTAGTTCCTCTGTGATAATATTCGTCGGCATCGCTGATTTGTACGACCGTACCATTTGACCCACAAGCAGTCTTACAGGTTAATTCTAGAGCAGGAGTATATTCTTGCGCCAGCCACACCGCAGAGTCTTGGCATTTTTGGACATTTTGAACGTCGGCATTGTTAGTTTCCAGAGTTACAGAGGGTAGATTTTGTAACGCATTCGCATTTATCAGTTTGGATAGCTCTTCATCTGCCAATGCCGCATCTAATTTGGATACGTAGGCCGTGTATGAAGTGAGATCGACGCGTGGTAGAGATATCATAATTATTAACACTATACACAAAATGGCAGACAATATTGTCACACCCCACGACACCGGCCATCCCGACATTATACCTGACGATGTGACTGATGCCTACATCCGAGAATTAATGATAGCTTATGTAAAACGTGACAAGTACGCTATGTCTTTCTTGAAAAATAAAAGTAAAGTTGACATAAATGAAGTAATTAATTTTCATCAAGTTTCTACAGCTGCCGCACCAACAGTCACCTTGATACGCATTGGTAAAAACATCGTGAAGGGTTCCTTGAAAATGGCCAAAGGAAAATTCATTAAACAATTCCCAGTATTAGACTACCTGAAGCCCGAAAATATCGACACGCAAGTTTCCGAAAGTGAGTACATGGCAATTCTTAATTCGTCGAAAAATAAAAGTAAAAAACCCGCAAATTTGTGGGTGACTGTGGGAGATGAACATGCTGATGCAGTTGTTTAGCGATTCTATAGGTGCTCTGGCCACATCAGTGGAAGAGAGTAAGAAAGAATCTGAATTTGAAATCGATTATTCGTCATTAAATCCGCAACAACAACAGATCTCCGACTCTGTCCCACCTTCAGCGGACCCACCCTCAATCGTTGCCTTTGAACCCGAACAACCAAACGAAATAACTCTGGCCCAAGTTGAAAACACCTACACCCCCCCCTCCGAAGAGACATTACGTGATCTTTTGAAGACTAAGAAATGGGAAGATTTGCCAGTAGTAGATCCTTATTCCCTTCTGAAAATCAAAAATGCTGCTGATGAGGCAGTCGTAAGTGAGGGAGAACCCGAACGCAAACCCTCGGATGAAGAATCATCATCCTCGTCCATTTCGGCATTTTCTGATCTGGAAGATGAAATGGAAAGAGGGGTTCCGGATGGGGATAAAGAACGTGTGTCTGACGTTGATGCTGGCACGAAAAATGTTGTACCAGAAATTCAATTTGGGAAAAAGCGTAAACGTCGCTATAAGCCGGATATGGTTGGTGTGACGAAAAAAATCAAGCAAATAGACAACACACCCGATGATATTTCATAAATATACATTATTACAGGACGTGAAATTATTAACTCGAAAGTAAACTACGATCATGCATTTATTCACCATTACGGCAGCTGCGACCACGGCAATGATGCTATTTGCCGCACTTGCCCAGGAATCAGTAGTAATATCGTGCACCGAATGGAACGGAAGAAATGCATACTATTGCATTGAAGGAGAATTCGACAACATTTCTGGGGATTCGATATCACAATGGTTTAAATCCCATGGTGGGCAAAAAATATCTCTTTTACCCATCAGACTACTGGATCCTGAATCTAAAGATGATTTAACTATAAATTTATTGTTTGATGAACCATATTTGGTGAATTACATGGGATGTGGAGGTGTTAAAATTAGATATCCAGTAAACATATCAAAAAGTTATCACCTCGATTGTGACTCGTGCGTAAAATATACTAGTTTTGTACCCACAATCTGCTGTGGTCTGTGCGTTTGCCTCAAGGATGGGAAAATAACGTTTGCCAATAGAGATAAATCAATTTTTATTTAAACCCAATACAATCAACTTAAACTAAATCCATCAACTACAACCTCGTGAGGACCGAATCCTCCAACCAAGCTGCGCTGCATGATTACTCTGACATCCCTCTCGTTGTCCAGCGAGTAAACGTGTCGTCGCTTTAGTCCAGAAAATTTTTGATGCAAATGTTCGTCGATGGGACAGCATATGCCCTCGGCTTCGAAGCTCAGACGCCTGTCGTAATCGGTGGCTGGTTCCAAATCGTCCGCCATTCGCCTGAGGGTGCGTTGCGGATCTGCGCCGCTCAACGCCTCGATTGGCGTTGTCCAATTCCCCCGTCGCTTCAAATTGTCGACGTTCATCAAGAGGGTCGCTAATGTAACGTACACCACCAAGCTTTGAGCGTCGGTCTTTGTCTCTATGGACAAATCGTTCGTGTTCTGCATGTAGCAGAAATAGAAGGCCAAGATGTTAGAAAAGCTGGTGGGTTTGTCGCAAATCTTTTTGATTTCTTTACAATCCGAACAAAAAACAATTCTTTCCACATGATCGTCGTTTTGCAAATGATGAAGTATACTTCGCCATTTGGGATTCTTCACGTACACCTCAACGATGCTTTCCGATAACCAAACATGTGCAGCCACATCGGACACCAGTCTCATACCGCTCACGATTCGGTCGTCCCTCTTTTTTTTCGACACTATTCGAACCCACTTTGGATCTTTTGCTTTCGAATATAAAATATCAGCTTGAAGTTGCGGCGTGAATGGTACGTCAAACGTTTCTTCCTTGGTTCGTAGACGTTTGACATTCAAAACAGCTTGCGATTTTTCGCTTTGAAGCCTCACGCTGCAATGTACGCCGAGTGGATGAACATCGGCGTTCTCCAGATTATTTTTGGACGACATCAATACACGAACAGCAGACACATTTCCACATTCCCCGAGACCCGCACTCGTCGGTTGCCAATTGAACCAGGAATCGGAATGATACGACATTGCCCAAGTCAATTCGCGGCAAGATGTTGGAAAGTTGCTCCCAGGCCCCGCGACCAGTCGATCGTACCACCGTTGAAGAGTTTGCATTCGCTCCAAGTTAGTGTTATTTTTCTTCACCGTCTCGGTCTTCTTCTTCTCGAAGTTCTGGATGGCCGTATCCATCGGGGCCGAAAAATAAAAGTGGTTTCTTGGCCGGTGGCGGATGATGTGTTTCGTCGTCTGGTTGCACCACTTTCAAGGCGTTAAGATTTGGCACCAAAATAGCAATATCCGTTTCTTGTACAAAATTAAAAGTGAATCTGTATCGCACGGCAGAGTATATACCGATGTGTAGTTTCCAATCTAAATTATACAATGAGCTGTAGCCACGCCTTGCCGCATCG
Organism: Bacillus rossius redtenbacheri; assembly: GCF_032445375.1. NCBI lineage: Eukaryota > Metazoa > Arthropoda > Insecta > Phasmatodea > Bacillidae > Bacillus > Bacillus rossius. Next base: position 26,529 of record NW_026962526.1, on the reverse strand, counting down.
AGTAGAATCAAATGCTTGATGACTGCACCCAATTCCGGTTTCGGCAATCCCAGTATGTAGATTGGGATGGGTACGGTATGATCTGCCTGCATCTTGTATCTAAATACACGCAGGTTCCTTAATAATATTAAGTAAAAACGCTTCCCCCACCTTGTGCGGCTTGGACACTACGACTTCGCGAACTTTGTACCAATCTTAAGACGACGGCCAATACGATCGCGACCACTATTATCACCGCAGCCCAAATGGCTATGGTTCTGATAGATCCGGAACCGCCCGAAGCTCCAGATAAGCTTCCCGTTATCGAATCTAGGACAGATGTGCCGGCTGCCGTGGCAGCCTCGACCAAGGTGTCGGCGATGGTGGAGTTTGTAACACATTGAATGGTATAATTTGCCGCGAGGCCCTCGGCCGCACAATATTCCGGTGTGCCCAGTCCGGCGGAGGGGTCGCAACCCACGCACCCCGATGTTTTATTTGCCAACGTACAAAGGTCCGTAGAAAAATCGGAGGCGGTCAAGGAGTTGGCCAAGGAATTTAGGTCGCTCAATTGTTGTCCGGTCAAGGATAGTGGATTCGTGTTTGAATCTGTTAGAGTCACACCGACTTCGGTTGTGATTCGCGTCGCGAGCGCCGTGTTAGTCAAAGATTGCCTACCGGCCAAATACGCGTTATAGCCAAGCGTGCCTAAGATTGCAGACGCGCACGCGGTTACGCCGGTGGACAGATCCGTACTACCGCACGATCTGCCGGTAATTTTACATGCTGTGGTTTTGTTATTAACCGTTTGGACTAGATAGCATCCGTTTCTTGACTTTGTGGCAGCATTCAGTTGGTCCCACAATGTCGCCGCGACCACCACGCCAAAGCCTACAAATACTCCGGTGACCACTGCACCTTTGGATGCTTCGACTATTTTGGTCCAAGCGTTCTCAACTTTTGCCTTGCCCGCCGGCGTCAAGGATGCTTCCAGTTCCGCTCCGGTGGTTCTGGCCGGTATCGCCACATCTGGATTTGCTGTGCGAGCGCTGCTCGCGCGCGTTTGTATCGAGTCTACGAAAATATCGGGGGTTTGGTTGCGAATCAGAGATTTGAAGCTCGACTCTTGGGCCGCGCTTAGCGTGTTGCTCACACGCATGCCTGATAAGGCATTTCTTAAGTTACCACGACGTATTTCACGTTCTACAGATCGAGTGGGGACCCCATTTACAGTCACCACGCCCAAAGTATCGATGTAGGGAAGTGCGCGAAATGCACCGTCTACGGTGCTCAAGGAGCTATTCACCAAGCGTAGGTCACTAATCGCCCCGCCTACGTTTGCGGTTGCGTGACTGGCTTTTCTCCATTTCGCAAGAAGATCCATAACTTTCTTGGTTCGAGAGTCGGAGCTTTGCCGCTATTGAATGGTTTAATCAAAAATGCCAAAAGAACGTACAAAAACAGACAAGATAAGAACCCTATCCCTAGCATTCTGATACACGCAATATTCGCATCAAATTATTTGCTTTTTGTCGCTTGTCATGATACGGGTCGATATATGGGCTATCATCATAGTCGTGGTTTGCATTGCAATTATATACTATTCGGCCAAGCTGTTGGGTGCACCCCAATTGCCGGCCAACCGCGCAGTCCAACTGTTCAATGCTCTCCCCAACAAATCCGGAGAAGATGTTTCAGCCTTCACCGCCGGTCGCGTTTCCGCAGAGGGTTCGTTCATCGTTTATCGTAGAAACAACGAGAGTGGCGCTTATGAGAAAGCCATCGAAAAGTCTCCCGTTAATTTGGACGGAACCGAGTACAGTGCGGGTGATCATGGGTTTCTTGAATCTGAAAATGAACAAGGATTCCGTTTACGAGGTATCGAACCTTCAATTCTTTGTCCCGATCAATGGAGGTGGAATACGCAAACTCAAAGATGCGAGGTTGTAGGACTGTGCGAAGGAAAAGCCAGCGGGACAATCGCCGGTCTCAACCGGTATAATTTTGACCAAATATTCAATAGATCCACCGTCACATCAAAGTTCCACCCGAGAGTCTACGCGATTTGTGATGGTAATGGTGGAATTTCGAAATTAGATTATTGTACGGGATATTCGATTTTCGATGAGTCGAAAGATGGAACGCTGTATTCCAGCGGACAGAACCCTTGCCTGACATACGACCGATGTGAAGACCTGGTAGCGGGGAGCACATTTCAAGGGGCAGCCCAAAATTCTAACCAATACTACCAGTGTGAGGATGGTGTAAGCGTAGCCAAGACTTGTCCGGATGGGTTGGTCTTCGATACCTCTGTTGGAGGTTGTCTGACGGTCGATCCTTGTCTCGGATTGGCTGATGGAACTCAAATTTCCTACGATTCCACATCCTTCGTTACCTGCAGCGGCGGTAGGTCTGTCCGCACATCTTGTGTAAACGGAACGACTGTTGGCACCTCCGGCACCGTGGAATGTGTTACATCGGCTTGCGTTGATACCCCTCGATTAACCACCTCCAACTCCAGCCGTTGGTTCACTTACAACGACGGCGGTGTTTATTGTGTTTCCAATCAACCTTCCACGGTAAACTGCGGAAGCGCAAATGTGGAATCAATAAGTCACCCCAACGACTCGATGCTTACACACAAGGCCTCGAATCATTTTTACGATGAAACTATAACTAGGTGGAACTCTATTGCTACCATCAGCAACGGGACCATAACATGCACCGAGATTACAAGTATATCGGATCAACCCGAACCCTCAGACAAGACGGTGTACGCTTCTTATGCTGATTTTGTACAACAAGAATCGTGGAACTTTTGGGATGACCGGATAGCAGAATCCGCGCCGATATATTATAATTACTTTGGTCAGATTTTATACTTGGAGAGCGACAACGGCGTAGCCACAACAATCGGAAACGCATCTAATTATATGCCTCTCCTCAGTAGTTCATCTACCCCGATTACATTTACATCCTCACAGGCTTATGAATCGACCGTCGATAGCATTCTTGGCGTTTTAGACGTCACGGTACGAATAGGCGACTACGAATCGCTCGACGACGCAGACGAGAAATTACTTTGCTGCTATTGCTACGCAATTAAATCCGTCAATGACAACGTTATCTAGGATGTTGGTTTCATCTAAAGATGGGTTACAATTTCTAATTTTCGATGTTCCTTCGTCGTTGTTATATAATCCGCTATTGATGCAAATCGGGTATTATGTTGAGCGTAGTGACATACCCTACAATTCCTGGCCATCTGCCTCCAATGCCGTTATTCCCGAAGAAACGGGACTATACGCTAGAGGAACCACTATAACCGGGGACAAAAGGATAGTGGAGGGAAGCAGCTTGGTAACAGAACACTGGGTCTCGTTATTACAGGTACCAGCTAGCCAATCGCTGGTCGGCAACATAGCCCTCGTCGGGACAATTGCTCGGACCACTTGGGACGTGGCATCCGCGTCTGCAACTTGGGCGACGGCAGAAGCGTCGACCGAATTTAACGCAACCGCGTCTGATTTGGATCCCGTCACTTTATCAGAATGGAAGATATACTCTTGAACGGAGGAAGATTGGCACCCAAGAATCGGGAAGAAATAGTACGAATATTTAACGAGGCGCTGCCGATGTTATTGAAACTCCTATGGTGGCCGCTGCCTCCGAGATTACGGCAAATCGAAGAACAGGTGGATTATCGCGGATTGGTCATTAGATTCTCGTGCGGCATATTGAAGCTTCCGTATAATAACAAAACCCCCGTGTCAGAATACGCGGCTGCCGAAACGCTCAAAGTCACAAAACACGTGGGTAGTGCAGACTTGTGGAATCATAGATTATGGAATTGGCTTCATGCTTCATCGATATTAATCACTAACAGAACTCAAACCATTCAATTTGCATCGGTGATGCAAAACTTGCATTTTATTCTGCCCTGTCCCACTTGTTATGTGAATTACTTGAATCATGACATTTCTAGTATTGTTATAGAAAGATTGTTGGATGGAAAAGATCCGGCTTTAATTCTATTCAATCTCCACAATATTGTAAACGTTTCCAAGGCAATACCCACCCCACCATTTTCACTGGAAGCATTCATAAAAAAATACGATCTTTATGTCGTCTCAAATAGATGAAACAGCAGCCGAAGTTCGGTCTCAAAAGAATCACGATGAGTTGTATCTCGAGTATTTAAATCGAACATTTGGTTCAACCAGCATGCTAGTTATTGGCTTTGTGATAGCTGTATTTACAACATTATTTTTGCTTTATGTGTCAATTGTCGGTACTGCAATGTTCGCAACGAACGGAAGACAAACCAAGAAGACCAGTTCCCGCAGCATTGGAGGAGTAAATGGTACCGTTATAATCAATCCAGCACATTGACATAGGGCTGCACGTCTACACCGAGGGCGTGTGCAGAATTTAGTATTTCCTCTTGTAGCAGCAACATTGCGCTCACGATTTGCGTCATCGAGGGGCCGATGAGTTCAATATTCACCGGGCTGGGCGTGTAATTGTATGACATGTAATCATTATTTTGAGCCAATTTCCATTGTTGTTCAGACAGGTTGCACACGTCCACGTAGTTTGTAAAATCTAATTTTTTATCATCTACCCAATCCGAAGTTACAGAAACTGTCGCATTAGATAGCTGGAACGCCGACGTCGCACTGTTGATTTTTATACAAAGTTTTAGTAGGGTTAATATGCGACTCCGCAGCGTATCACCATTTACCGTCGGGTACGGAGTTGCAATCGTTGTAAAGTAAGATTTTAGCATTTCATCCATTTCTATTAATGTGGTTTTGTTGTGTTCTTCTGCGTAGGCCGAAAAGACAGTACTATCGGAAAGACGGTGTATTACGCCCAAATCTCCGAAATTTGCGCCGCTCTTGTTTCCTATAGATATGATCAAGTCAATAAATGCCGGTTCGAAAAGTTTCGGATCCGTGTCGTAAAGTTTTTGAAGCAAAGGATTGAGCGTTTTATTATTAGCCGTCAATCTTTGATAGTTTGCTGCAGAACTCAATTCAGGTGAACATGGATCCATCTCGTAATTACACAGTCGCAAACGCTACTGATTCTACGCTTCCTCCTCTACCTCCAGATATTCTAGATGTAATCTCCGAATCCAAATGGGTCTGGTTCAGAGCCGTGTCTTACCGTTTCGATCCGCCAATAAGTGTGCGTACGCTTTACGAATTGACTCAAGAGGGAAATATTCTTGTTTTTGCCTATCGGGCATTCGTTGAGGAAATATATTCCCTATCCAGAACTGTTGTTTTATTTGGATTCGTGCCGGCAGTGGATTGGTCGTACCGCACATGGTTCGAATCTCATTATTGGACGTCCGCCGAAACCCTTCGAGAATGCCCGGATAGCACCATACAACGGTACGTACCCTTCAGACTACTCCTCACGTTGACACCCACCATCAGTTTTTGTTCCCTATGTGGAGAAAGTTTATTTTACACGGAACTTTATTGTGTGTGTCAAGCAGAAACTTTCTCGGAGGATTTAAAAATCGAAGTAGAAAAGCCGGCAGTTCAACTGCTATCCTTGCGAAAAATAGCCACAGAATTTACACCACCGCCGGAAGCCGAAAGAGGACCGAGTAAACGAATATCCAACCCCTTTAAACTCAAGCGGCAATCACGGAAACATTCTCAACAGGTCAACAAGGCGGCGTAGGCGGATAGATATTTCTTATTTTATGAGCGTCCCAAAAACAAGGTTGTTCATTCACTACCATCAGTGAAAACACCTCGCCCTCGCCACCCAGGTCCGAGCATTCGATAGCGATTCCGCGATCTCTAAAGCACCAGTTTCCCCAGCCCAATAACTTCATGTTGGACGCTAGTTCTCGACGCAAAGCCACCGTGTTGTAAAATAATTTTCTCGTAACGCGTTGGCTTTGGACCAGCGCTCCATCCAAGCGGTAGATGGGAGCTTCTGCTGTCACGATTAAATTCTGTGAAAAGAGCGCGTTCGATGTTGGCGTGTTACCGTCAAAATAATAAAATGTATAGTTATTTTTTCCGTCACCAAAAATCGTAGCTCGTCTTTGTAAAAAACTCTGAGAACGAAGGTGTTCGGGAACATTATTCTTGATGGGTGGGCCTATTATAGTGTGCGCATACCCGTCAAATGGTGTTTGTGCGGGAAAGTTGATAGAGTTTTCAAATATGAAAGAATTTATATAGTTGTTCGATAAGATTTGATAGTCACCAACTCTGGAACAACTCCAGATGGTCGCCATGTTTCTTAATACCACTGTTACGCTGATTCTACTCGTTATAGTGATAATCGTAATTTATCTCGCGTATAACCCCAGATGGCTTGTTCAGCGAGCTTTGAGTAGATGGCCCACTCCAGATATAGATCTATTAACGGGATACGAAAAAAATGCATTCACATTCCACAGCGAAACCCCCTCTTATTCAGGCCAATGTTCGTTATACGTTCCCGAAAACAAGTTGCTCGGTGACTTCGATACCATCATTCTTGATGTTCCACGGGTGGCGCATTCGTGAAATCCAACCCCAGCCCGAGCATATACGAGCATCTTTCTGTCAAAATACCGATCCTGTCTGTGACTTATCCAACGCTCTTCAAATATAAACTCGAAGATATGATCACGTATCTGGACAATTTACTTACCGCAACAGAATCAACTTTTGACAAAAAAATTATCATCATCGCACAATCTGCAGGAGCGCATTGCTGCGCTAACGCTCAAGAAAGGACATCAGAAAGTGGAAGCCTTCATCACTTTGTGCGGATACTTTGGTCCCTCCACCGTTACCAATCCCCTAATCAACGCCTTGACTAACACGTACCTCACGGGTTGGTCGGATAAGCCGCAAAATAACGTATCCGCACTTAGATCTGACCTACGGGTTTATATATACACGGGAACTAATGATTTCCTAAAATCATCTTCTTTGAAGTTTGGAGAGCTATGTTCGCCTATTAGTCTGAAACAGTTTCAGGGATCTCATTTATTTTTCTACGATCCAATTCAAGGATCGGAGTTGTACGACGATATTTCGACCGTCATAGCATCTATCACGGCGTCAGGTGTTGTTACTTCAGCTGTACCCAGCAAGACCCCGCGTCACCAAATCGTAGAATAATGGCGAGCACTCGGCGTGTGCGCGCTTTACTGTTGTCGCCGGTACCAACGTGAGGGAGTCTGTACATGTACAGTCGGTAATTTCGGGAAATTTGGTTAGATAATTTATCGTCACCGGCGTGGTGGTCTGATTGAGACACATTTTGTTCAGCGTTGACGAAATGGCAATTCCCGGGTCCACGGACTTGCAACTATATACATAGCGCCCAAATGCTACATCACCCTCTAGAAAAGCCAAAATTCCCTTTGCCGGATCGCAGGGATTGTTCGGTGAGGAAAATACCAAGTTTTGTTGACCGCAGACTCCGCGGACGCACGAGACCCCGGAAACATTTGAACAGGCTTGTGCACAATCCGCATCCGTCCAACAATATACCTGTTCTCTGTTACAGTTCCTGGTTGAGCGAGATGTTAGGGCACCAGTAATTGCACTTGCGATAGTGTTTTCTTTTCGATTGTCGTTAATGATTTCGTATTTTATTCGTAAAGTGATTATTACTAAAATAATGGCGAAAAATAACACTACACCAAACCACGCGTAATGCATTCTTTATCAATTTATGTGCTTACAACGACCGATGCTTAAGGCCGCTGTACATTTCATATTCATTTTGCAGAAATATAATAAGATTATGAGCACAACAAATATAATTAGACTCATCCTTATATGAAAGGTTACTATACTACACACAAGTGTGGCCACTACCAGCGTCGATACGATTACCTGAGAACTGACTGGAAACTTTCCGGATAACCATAGAGATAATGTTTCGCAATTAATGTAGGGATAGAACCACGCATTTTCCAAATGATAAGACGCTCTGACCAATTTCTTTTTACATTCGTCGCAGGTCGCAAAAAGGCCCGATATTCTATAATCTACCGTGTGACCCAGCTGGTGGTAGCAACCGCCCTTGTATCTGCCGGGGTGCAATTCTAAATCCATAGACGGAATTCGAAGAAAATAGTGTTGATAAACGTTATTGCTTTTTTTGAGCGTTCTAGCGCATATCTCTATCATGTCGATGTCAGCGTCATCGATATTTTTACCAGGCCTCACGGTTGTGTTTTGTGATTCTGAAGGGTTCCCGTCATGTTCTTCCATGCCTTCCGCCGAAGTTTTGGCCAATGAGTTTCCAATTATTAGTCTTGATCCTCAGGATATAATATCTCTGTCACAACTGAATATCGGACAATCCGTAGTTTTTTGTAAAGAGGACGTTAAAGTAGTTTATTTCGTAGCATACGATAAAATACAAATGCCCGCACCCTCTTTACCGAATATTGATTTGGTTATTATCATTCTTATTATAGCCCACAAAATAAAGAATTTGCAAACTACAATTGTTTTAGAAAATGATTATTCGTTCACTAGGATATACGAGAGAACATCGACGCGCATGTTGAGATACCGAAACCTCAAAACAGCTTTGGCAGCCAACCAGATTGATATGAATACGTTGACTTTGGTTTAAATGTTGACGATATCACGGGTGGCCACCGCATCTGCTTTAGACAATACTTTGGCATTTCCAGCTCAGGTAGATTGTGAGAATCACTCGATGGCGTCAGCCACCTCCACCAACTCCCCGAAAAATTCCGATTGCGATGACCTTATTGCGTGGCTTGAAACCGCTACAAAATTTCGTGACAATGTACAAAGACTGTTGCGTGATAAAATAAACGACACCAAGATGCAGTGGGAAAATTATGTAAGACAAGTTCCAACGTTCGCTGTTCCCGTAACGCCCGAGGCCTTCAAGTTGACCAATGGTCGATTCAGAGGTCAGATTAATAGATTGACTAGAAATAGTGAATATTTGGCAACCAGCATCAGAGATGGGGTTGAGTTGGGGGAAAGGGTTATATCTCTTTATGCGCGCACTGGTGAAAATAAAACGCAAAACGCACCAGCGGTAGGCGATGCCCAATTAAACGAGTTATTGAGAGCAAGAAGTTCGGAACGGCAACTAGATCGTGCCATACTCAGATTTAACACATTTTCGGGACAATTTTCGGAATTTTCAGACACGCTAAGAAATACCAAAGTTCTTTTATATCCGGGCTCAACAATCCCACCAACATACCTAGAATTCGATCCTTTCAGCAGCTCGAGAGCTGGGTCGACTGTAAATCCCGCTTTACTTCAGGCTGCCATTGACTCTGTCATAAAAAATAGCCCGGCGATTCGTCTTAATGAGAGACCCGCCTTGAATTTACCACGGATAAGGGCGGCACCATTCGAGTTGGAGAGACGAAGACGATCTGTGGATGGTGAAGTTGAACCCCAAGCGGAAAGAGCACCGGACGTCAGAGAAGTAAACATGGAGAGAGAAGATTTGGGCATAGACGTTGCGCTATATACCAGGGTTGCAACATATCTTCTGGCACCTCTGCAAAATGCTGACATCAGACAACAGTTGGTTGAGAATTTCGTTGATACATTAAACAACACATCGGCTACTCGAGCGGAGCCTCTAATTTTGGCTGGCAAGATTGCTCCTAGAGAACCAAGCAGTGCGCTAAATCGTTACTTCTCGTGGAGTGCAGGTGGAAGAGCATACGAAATCCCCCTGCCAAACGAGGATGCTGTAAACGTAACATTATTTGAACAGTATTTACAGAGGCTTCTAAGTGAGGTCGGTGGGGCACCTTTCGGCACAATACTTCGAAGGGCAGAAGCAGAAGAGTCTGGGTAGACATATTTATTATTAATAAGCTTTAAATAACCGACTTAAATTCAATGAACAATTTAAATTCAATGAACAAATGGAACTTTTTCGTGAAATTTGAACAGTAAAGCAGCATCTTGTGTGCAAGCACTGTTTGGCGTTGTTGATAATCTGCCATTAACGTTTTTTATCACAAAGCACACCGGCTTTTGGTATGTATTAATTTTTTTAATAAATGTAGGCCCACCACACACTGTAGTGCGTTTCAAACTAGTATGCAGCCGTATAAATTTGCAATGTTGGTCGCTGAATACATCAATTATTTTATCTCCACTTTTTACGATTCCGTACACCTCCCGCGCGTTAAAATAGGTTTCTATAATTGTCCTGGCCGATTGCGTTGAATTCACCGCTTTCAAGCCGTCGATGAGGCGCACAAGATGTGATTCTTTGTCGAGAGACATGTTTCCTTCTCTGATTTGTTCGAAATGCAAAGCTTTTCTGTATGCGTTATACGGGAACTCGGATCCTTATCCCTGATGTCGTATCTTGATGATTTGAGAGATTAGCTTGTACCTTCGGGGAGATTTGTCGAATTCGAAGATGTTAAAATTAAGTAGCGATAAGAACACATTGAATTCATCGTTTCTTGTCCACGGGAATATCTGTCGTCTTTCTTTTTTTATGTCGTCCAGCCACGAGTTGAAGAGCGAGAACGAAGGTTTTGGCAGGTCACCCTTTACTATCTCCATCTCGAACGGCGAGTTTAGTGGGTGTTTGGCAAAAAATGACAGCATATCAAAAAATGTAGAAAAATCATGATCCGGGAAATCGGCAGGTATTGCGAGGACATTATTTTTTCTTACGTACTCTGGATATATTGCAGCAAACAGCCACAAATTCAATGTATTTTCTTCTGGCGGCGCCTCGGGGTGTAGGTCTTCGCCGGTGTTGGTAGTGTTGGGGCGTTTAATTTTCTTCGGACCCCATATGTCCATTAGCGTGCATTGGCGCTTCATCCTTAGCGAGAATCGACCAATCCACCTCTGTTTTTCCGATCGACCTCAGAAATTTGTTTGCCCTAACGAAATGGCCGCAGCCGGCAAAACCACCGCGTCGGTTGAGCGGTGAAGGATGAGCTGCTTTTAAAATTAAGTGCTTCTTGCTTGTCGAGCAAAGTGAAGACAACGCCGTCTGCGCCGCGCGGCCCCAAAACATGAACACGGTACCGTTGCTTTTCCTCACCACCTCCTTGATGATGTGTGAAACTATAGGTTCCCAGCCGATATGCCGATGCGAGTTAGGTTCACCCAATGCGCAGGTCGTTGTTAGATTAATCAATAAAACTCCCTGAACCGCCCAATTTTCGAGAGAATTATTATTCCGGTCAACTTGGAATTTAGATGATGCGACTTCTTCTAAAATTACACGCAGGCTCGCCGGTCGCTTGGCAGCGCGGCAGCTAAATGCCAGTCCATCAGCCACTCCCTCCCCGGGATACGGATCCTGCCCGACAATCACCACCTTTACATCTCGAGGGTCTCCGACGAGCTCGAGTGGTCGCCAAATGTCTTCTGCACGTGGTACCCAATTGGATAACGAGGCAAGTTTGACGCATACGCCGTTCGCCAAACAGCGTGTATTGGAAGTTGGATCTATCCAATTGATTGGCGGATTTGGTATGTCACCGCCGTTGCCCTTGGATCTGGCTAGAATAAACTTTTTCATCGCGGAAATCACAATTTAATGCCTATGTTGTCTAGAGTGGAAAAAACCCCAACTACCGAGTTTGCAAAGAGAGAAAATGACAATAGGCCTACCAATATAGCGGCAATGATGCATCCTATCCACACTCCCAGAACAAGGCAGGCACAAAAGACTCCCGCCATGATGAGCAAGGCTGTGGGGGCAGTTTTATAGAAAGTTAAACGTCTCGCGTGAACTTTCTCGAATTCGTGCAATTCTTCGGGTGAATATAATTTCGTCTTGGCGATCGTTTCGTCGAAGGAGGGTGCCGTTTCGTTCGAAATTTCATCCCCCTTGTCGATTCTGGTGCCATCGGCATTCACATCTAGCGATGACAAATATTCGTATATATAAGGCAACGTCTCGATGGAAGTAACTGCCAATTCCTGCTGCCCGAGTATCAGGTTGGCCAAGGTGAAGAAAGGCAACTCCACCTCCACCGAACCTAATTGTTGTTTTAAAGCGAATTCGGATTGCTCCACCAACTGAGGCAGCAATTCTTTGGGATACTTGCTGTTGAACCCCAAGGGGTCCCAAAAACCCAACACGAGATCAAAAATTGCAACGATGATCAATATCCACCCCACCACACTGGCGGCACCCGCAACCAACTTTGCAGCGGCCGCAGCGAATTTTGCGGCAATATTTGTTAAAGTTTTCACAACCGTGTTCGAGATGACCGTCAGCATCGAGCTACGCAGTACGTTGGTGAAGAGTGTATTGGACATCCCGACGAGCACCGTGCCTATCTTGGGTAATATCGTGTCGGCGGAAAACTTCAACACCCGAACTAATATCGCCGCCACGGCATCGGGAAGCATGCTGAGTCCCAGGTCCGCCAAACCATCAACGGTTGTAAACTGATCTACAAGCCCGTTGATGATACCCATCAAAATCTCTTCCGCAGACTGCTGTGATGCACGCGGTTGCCGCAAGTTAGAAAATGTCGTGTAGAGTTCCTTTGCTTCGGATCGTTCGGGGGACGTCAATACTAACGTCGTTTCGTCCAAAGATAAGTCGGGATCGGGTAGAATAAATGACGTATTGATATCCTCACTCCATCCTTTTACCGTCCATACATTATCTATGCTGGGAACGGGTCCCAGGTCTGGTTGAATAAACGTGGAACCAGTAACTAATTTTTGAATGCCAGCACGAACATATTTTATTATACTCTCACCGACCACAGCATTGGCTAAACGCATCCAGATGCTTGTTACACAATTTTTTTGCGCCGCGCTCCATTCGTCGAAAAACGAGTCACAGTATGATTTGTTATACTCGTAAGATAATCCGGACGTGGTCAAGGGATTTTCAGGACCTAGATTGAAGCCTACGGGTAAATCGTTCACTCGCGATTCGTATCGCTGTGAAGATCTATACAGCGGGTGTTCCATCCACGAAGTTATGGACGGAAGTATGATACATTTCCCGTTGCGGAATTTCGTATTCACCATTTGAGTTTTTGCTTCCCCATCGTTATATTCAACCTTTTTCGAGAGATTAAAACATGCAGGTTGACACTGAAGTTGGAAATTATCAGCATCCCCGATTCTGTAATACGAAGCTTCTTCCGTCACACCGCAAATACCGTCGGCTTTTGCAGAATTGCATGATATTTTATTACACGCAGTTTCGCCAATCTTAATTTTCACCTTTATGGCCCTTTGCGCAAAATTGTTCGGGTAGTAATAATCCGTAGTTCGGTCTGCTTGGCCAATTGCCACCTCTAGGTGCGACGCTAAATGTGGAGCTGCGGTGTGCAATTTTTTCAGAACCAACAACGACAAACGTTGATTGGCGTAAATATTTGCATAATTTCTGTCCGCCGTTGTATACATTATATCGCAAACGATCAACTCGCGGTTGCTAGAAATTAAGAACACTTAACAATGGCGCTTTCGGAAATCTCCAAGGAAGTATACGCATCCCTTCTGGATATCAGATGCGGTAAAGCGAAAACTCTCAAATGCAGAAAAATTTTGTACGGCAACAAGAATTGTGTGGTGAGATCCAAATGGCCGTGTAAAGAAGTCGAGGAATTTTGCAACATCATAACACCGTTATTTGATGTTACATTAACGAGGATTCCTTTCCTGTGTTGGTCACCTCTGGAATTTTCTTGGTTTGCATTCGTAGAATGCGGGAAATTATTTGCATCAGATTCGCCTCTGGATGCTTTGGTGGAAATTGGATGCCCTCAAGAGATTGCCGAATCGGTCAACTTTGCTTTCCATTCCCTGCGCGCGGACCCGTTGCGGAAATTTTACAAGCTGGCCAAAAACCTGTCTCTACCATGGTCTCCCAATACTCTGGTATTGTTGGAGAAAAGACGTTTGGATATTGAGAAAGGTCAAATTAAAAATGAAATAGGAGAACGATTAGATCATTATTTTCCCATCGAACAACTCAGAGCGTTGATAGGATTCTTTGGCCGCGATGTGGTAAATCTCGACGATATTCCAAAATTCAACAACATTTTCGAAAACAGATTGCTACGCAGCGGTACAGTTCCTCAACTTGATGGCACCGCATGCACCGGAAAATCCACTGTGCTATCCCACGTCTCCGAGACGCTACGAAATTGGAATCCGGCTTGCGGAAACATCGTCAAGACCACGCACATAGGCTCCTTTAAATCCAAAGATGTTAGTCAGACCATGTCACTGCAGTACCAATTAGTTTCGGCGTTGACGCAAGAAAATCCAGAGTCCGGAAACGTGATGGATAGAAGCCTAGTGACGAATCTCGTATGGAGAATGATAATGAAATTATTCGCCGATCCATCCAAAGACCTCCAAGAAGCGGCACTCACCCAGATCCTGGAATTGTGTCCTCGTCTAATTGAATTACTCAGCCGGTGCCCAGTACATATTCTACTAGCTAGAGATGTGCGTCAAAACATCCAAATGATGCTTCGGCGAAACGAGGGGAGAGACGCCCAACGTGCGAGAGAGTGGTGTTACTGTCGGGCTCAAAATATAATTTACGGAACCATAGCGTCTCTGTGCGGATGGCCGATATATCTCGCGCCGCTCACCACACAAGACTTCCAGGAGTTGTGTGGAAAGATGATTTCTGTGGCTGCGACGAATGCCTGCTACGGGCAAGTCCCCCCGCGCCTTTGCGGATTACAAAAGTCCCGCGCCTTTGCGGATTACAAAAGTTTGCTTCCACCACACGTCACAGACGACCTCTCGCTTTTGGCCCGAGCCAATTATTTGGGAATGCTAAAGTAATTTTTTTTTGGCAATACGAAAAAGGGATGTATCCGCACCTGTAAATATTAGCATAAAAATGTGTGAAGAGTTCGGCCAAATTCGAAATCTTCTCTTCTTTTACAATGGCATTTTGGCGGTTGGCGCCGGACTGCTTATATTTGCTGCGCTCTCCGGCAGGCTGTGGCTCACGGTTTTGATTCTGGTTGTTTTCGTATTGATCGGTGTAATTAACACGATAGATTGGAAATCTTTAACGAATTATCGGCACGGCTTCATGTACGTTCAGGTTATCCGGTCAGAACTTCACTGTTGACAACACCATCGGAGAGAGAGGATGAGCTAAATGATGATGATCTAAACGACCCCGACTTCATAAATGACGACAGTGATTCATCGGTTAGTGGCGAATCGACGGCTAGCCGAGTATCTGTAACCTCAGCTAATTCAAAGAATAAGAGTCCGAGTATTTCTAAAGAGAATCAAGGCTCTTCGACCAAAACGCGCAATCCGACAGGAAAATGAGCGGCGGTTGTTTGAGTAGGAAGAGAGTAATACTACTGACGATGGCAAAAATAGGCAATTTCTTGTCCGATGGAAAAAAAAATGAAAGTACGACGCATTCTTCAGAAGCACTTGCCGCCGAGGGTACATAGGATAGAAGAACTGAAAACGGTTGCTGAGATAGTGATGGACAAACTAAACGTACCGTGGATACTGACGGGAACAATTATTTCTCTTGTGACAACATCCTCTCAAAGCGCATTCGAATTATCGAAATGTCGTTGCCATTAGCTTATACCGATGAATAGCACGTTGTCTGATTTCGTTTACCGATGAATAGCACGTTGTCTGATTTCGTTTCGGAGTGCGCTCCGACCATTTACACGACCATCGTACTTTCGCTCATCGCCGTATTAGAGGCCTTGGCGATGTTTAGAACTTACATAAAAAAAATTGTAGGCCGGCGGTCGGCTTCAATCTCCGAAATATGATTATTTTTTTCTACTCGGGTACGAACGCAAATTCATGAATTTGCGATTCTATATCATGTACGAACGCAAATTCATGAATTTGCAATCTGGTAACGTGCACGAACGCAAATTCATGAATTTTACGATTGTGCACGAATGTACGAACGCAAATTCATGAATTTGCGATCAGGTAACGTGCACGAACGCAAATTCATGAATTTACGATTGTGCACGATGTACGAACGCAAATTCATGAATTTGCGATCAGGTAACGTGCACGAACGCAAATTCATGAATTTGCGATCTGGTAACGTGCACGAACGCAAATTCATGAATTTGCGATTGTGCACGATGTACGAACGCAAATTCATGAATTTGCGATTCTACATGATGTACGAACGCAAATTCATGAAATTTGCAATCAGGTAAGATGGTCGCATACTTACATAAAAAATAGCCGACGGTCGGTTTCAATCTAATTATTTTTTTTCTTTCCCCAAAGATTTTACCCACGAGACAATGTTAATCTCCCTATATTGTAAATAAAATACAACGAGGAGCAATAGAACCAAGAATATTCCGAATATGCGCGTAATTAATGAAATTCGCATTACCACAAATAGTACAATCAATATAACTGCGGGGATGACAAACATCGTGGGATAAACGCAATTTGTAATAGAAATACCGGCAAATAATCCAGCCTTCTTAACTTGGGTCGGGGGATTGCGCCTGGTGTCCGTGGAGGTGTCGCCGCTACCGGCCCCCCCGCCAGCATCACCCACCGTCTGTTACCAGTTGAGCTCGCGATTGTTCCCTCGCTCGTAATGCGTTCAGCAACTGTACATATTCGTCGGTAGCGCCATCCGCAGTTGTTGTTGTTGCTGTTGTTGCTGCTGCTGTTGTGGTTGGTGGTGATGCTGTTACTGCTGCTGATGTTGGTGCTCTTTGCGACTCCATTCTGCACAGCTTTTAAGATTTCAAACCAATCGTGAATGAAAAAAATAAGTGTTTTACCGAGTTAATTTCCTAGGTAAAGATTCCAAATGATGCGCGAAACAAATCAGACGCTGGCTTCTCGCTATCTCTACGTATTTTGGAATGAGCTCCTGTATGGCCACCTCCTTTGAGTAACCCAATTTAATTAGTACTTTGTAGAATTTGATCCTATTTGCTACGCACCACCAAACTCTGCCTACTAGCTATCAACCACGCCTCTCTTGCAAATTTCATGGATTCAGGTACATTTGATCTTAGAAAAGATATCCAATCTGCTAGTTTAAAGTCATAATCAAAAAGGGGAGTTTGTACATATTTCAAAGCGCATTCCTTGCACCACCCCAAAAAGTCCTTGGCGTGCCAATAGACTCTATTTCTGCGCCTCTGTTCCGCCACGATGTCCGGACGTCCGTCCGGGGCCAGTTTCATTCGAAAATGCAAGCGTACACCCGAGGAAGCCATCGTAATAGAAGACGATTGGCTTAATATTCCCGAATACGAGGAGGGTATAGTCGCTTGGGTGTTCGTTGGGAGCGATTCACCGCCTTTCACTATCCCGAGCCATGTCAAGCTTTGGATAAAGACCATAGATTCTTTTCTGCAGACGGATTTAGGCTCGGAGTGAGGACCATATACGAATCGCTAAATAAAGAAGCTATTCTCGTTGTTTACGACTTTGATCGATCGTTTGATTTACTTGAGAAAAAAAAACTGTTCCAGAACGGAAGGCGCATGTTTACAATGTTCAAAGTCATTTACTATTTTAATCTTGGACACTTTACCGCACTCGAATGATTGATTAATACACCTAAACTCGTTTTTATATAGTCGATTCTGAGATGACTTATAAAATCGTTGTCGAAGCAAGAACACATCCATTCTTGCGAGCACGGCATCGCAATTAGCCTATATTGTGGGTGGAATTTCTCTATTTTATGAACTACACCATCGCAATGCTCTTCCCACACATCCATCATTCTTGTGCGACGGGGCGTGATTGTTTGTAAAGCGAAGTGCCTGAGACCGGGTTTTGGTGTAGGGATGTGCACGGGATCTGTAACTATCAAGAACGAGAGTGGTCTGTACATACTTGGCATGTCCACTGGCAAAATGGAGTTTGATGGGGCAACGCGGAAAACGCATCTTTTTATGACGCAGGAAACTCGGCCATTTTGGATAACCGCTTTCACGTGAATGCTTCTGTAAACACATTTCTAAGCACACTACACCCTCTGTAACCCCCATCGTACATTACTCTTCCGAATCCAAACTTGACATTAAATTTGCGGTGAAACGATTTATTTTTGCGATACTGATGGAAATGGTCCATTTTATCTTATTACTTTCTTCTTTCTCATGCGAAAAGCATCGATAATAACTGAACGTCGCGAACGCCAGAATACACCAGCCTTCAACCCGCCCCTCGGTGGCTGCACGAAGGTATCGTAGTCGAAATCGAAGTTGTCCTTGGTATCATCAATGAGGGCGCTGTATGTGAGAGCTACTACACCCAGGGAGTCGTTTAATGCGCGTAGTACGTGTGCTGAATGTTTGGGGCCACGACCATCACTCGGCTCATTGCCGCGAGTCATTATAACATCAAATTTGTATGGAAATGAGTTTTGAATAAACCATTTTGTAGTGGCATGGGTCCACAACACCGAGTAGTCAAAATATTTCGATACTGCGTGTAGTATTCCGGGTATCTCCTTAAATAGAATTTGCCCCTTTTCGTTCACCAGGGTATCATCATAATCCCAAACCACTACTGAGGACGCACGAGGACTTCGAAATCTTCGTTGAATGATGGTTTTTAAACTTTCTACGAAAATGTTCGGATCATCTATCCTTATGGAATCGACAGTTTGATCAGATAGTTCCTGTGGTACAGATGTACCGATCCCTATTGAAATTGAGTAATGCGACCAAAAGGAACGAGCACCCAAATCTTCCAAGTTTTGATATCTCTTACACTCTAGGCCCAACGCTTTCACTGCTACAATTACGGTTGTAACCCAATTGGGTGGAGTTTGTGGAGCGGTGACGTACAAGCAGGTTCCTCTAGCCATGTCCCTTTCGTTTTGGTTGGGATTTTTGACATGTGTAATAGTTACTGTATTGACATGTTATTACGCATTAATGTCATTGAATAAAGCGCAAGTCTATGCATCAAAATTATCACAGATGGCAAGCACAGCGCCGCGAACCGATACAGCTCTCAGACCATTCTCATTCGACATAAAGTTCGATCCCTTTCCCAGTAACATTGTAATTACCAATCCCTACCAATGCACGGAAACCGATTTGAAACCATGCAAACTTGACGACGCATTATCTTGCGCCGGTTGTCAAAATCTGATTGCTCGGTGCACGCATTTTGAAACAGATGCTAAAATTGTCGTAGACGGTGAAGTGGTGGGCACTGTTCCAAAAAACGATACACTCAACGACGGGTATTGTTTGGCGACTACAAGCGTCGTGGACTCGTGCAACCCGTTCCACGGCGACCTCAGCCATAGCGAAGGCCAACAAAGAAACGGAATTGAGCCAATTAATTTGCATCTGTAAGAATCCAGGAGCTATAGGAAATTACGACTCTTCTGGGAAACTGCTCCACGCCGTTCGTGTGCGACGGTAAAGTTGAAGATATAAATGTGCCGCTTTCTCAGATCAAATGCGTTTGCGGAAGCGGTAGGGTGGCGGCCACCGCCGAGGTATCCCAAACTTCCAATCTGCCAGAGAGATTCCGTACAAACTCACGATTATACAAAATCACCAATATCCCTCTGATGATTTCGTGGACATTGACAGGTTCAATGCCGACGTGCGGGCCAACGTGAGCGCTTCCAAATTGCGGAATCCATGCACCACATGTCTAATTTCTGGTAAGAGAGTTGACGGAGAATTGGTGGCACGTTCGGATGGGGGATATCAATGCCGATGTACTTCGCCGTCTTGCTTACCCATTCGACGATCGCCTGATGCCCGACTTTTACGCGGTGACATCGGCCCCGATGCCGTAATAAATCTCAAATGGAAAGTAATCAAGATGTTACCTCACATGAGTTCGTCCGATTGGCGAGAATTAACTGCAGTTATACTAAAGACCGACAATGCCGAATTGTTCGAAACGATGGGGGTTGACAGAAGAACGCTTACGAAATGAATTTGACCAAAAATCAAACAATGTGGCCTAGAATGTATTCAAATGATTTTCACGTCCGATATACCAGCGGTGTTGTGGTGTGAAGGTGCCACGTTCACTTACAACTGTTATGTTTCTCCAAACCTCGATCACGACTTGCCTATGACGAACGGATATTCGGTTCCCAACTTTTGGATCAATCGATTGCTCGGCAATTACAAATTAAGATATCTCGAATATGGTTATTGGTGGGTTGCCATCGGGTCAGGTAATGTAAATTGGAATCACGCCAGAGACGTTCGTAACGCAGTAACTTTGAATAATCTTGACGTCGACCCATTTGAATTTCACCCAAGGCAAGATTCTTATACTCGGCATTCATTTTAATCAATTCTGATGGAGAGAATCCCACTTCTAGCCATTTAAACAACACCACAGTGTATGCGCAAAATGACAATGATTATACTAGTTGGAAAAGCGCTTCACTTAAGCTTAATCCTTAATAAACACACGAACGCGCGAAATGTAACATGTAAAATGCACGAACGCATTTGCGATCAGGTAACATGTACGAACGCAAATTCACGAATTTGCGATTGCGCACGATGTACGAACGCAAATTCATGAATTTGCGATTGTGCACGATGTACGAACGCAAATTCATGAATTTGCGATCAGGTAACATGTACGAACGCAAATTCACGAATTTGCGATTGTGCACGATGTACGAACGCAAATTCATGAATTTGCGATCAGGTAACATGTACGAACGCAAATTCACGAATTTGCGATTTTACATGATGTACGAACGCAAATTCACGAATTTGCGATTTTACATGATGTACGAACGCAAATTCACGAATTTGCGATTGTGCACGGTGCACGAACGCAAACTGCGCTCACCGCATTGCGTTGTGCTATACACAACTACCTTCCTCAAGAGCCGAAGATTAATGCGGTGGGAAAAGGAGATGATGAAGAAGGATCTGAAATGAATCCCGAAATCGTTCTGGTGTGGGCTGTGATTGTGGCAAATTTGCTGGTAATATTCTCTGTTTTAGTTCAAACGTACCAAACTCGAAGTAATTGGAGTGGAAACGCCATAAATAACGCTTCTTATTACTCTAGATTCGCGCCTTGTTATTTCGAAGTTTATGACAAAAGTATCGATGCCAAATGCGACCGTTTGATAAACGTTCGGCCGTTCGGTTGGTGGATATGGGCCAAGAGCGGCATGGTGATAGTTTTAAACGAATCTACAGAGGCGTGTCCCGTAGGCTTTACACCAGCAGTCTTAGTGCCAAAGTCAAACCCCGGAAATAAGACGAATGCATTTCGAGCAACCTGCGTTAATATGACTCTAACAGATATTTTAGATTCATACCGCGATGTTAAAGCTGTCAAGGTACAATATAACATAGAAGATCTACAATCTCAAACTGGTAAATTCACGATACTGGACGCGTTGAATTTTCTATTCCAACACTATATTACCCAAGATAGCGAATCGGACGTCGAAGAACTTCGACTTGATACAGATCCAAACCACGCAATACGCCTCGTGAACCAATGTGGAGCCGCCAACTCGAATCCGCTACTTGCACGAAATTTCCATAAAGGAATTGATTACGCACTACCACCGTCCGTACTGCGATCCTTGATAGCTTCTACGACAAAAGCTCTCCGAAAATAATGGAATCAAGTAATTGGTGTCTTACGGTCTACGACCCATCAGGCCCTCACCCTTGTCCAATATTCAGAAGCACATATCAGTCGGCTGGCGTTGACATCGGGGCATGCGTGACCATCAATTGTGGAAAGGACAGAGTTCATCTCGTACCGACCAACCTGAAAATAATAGGACTCGATAAAAATCAAGCTGCCATGATTTTTCCCAAAAGTTCCGGTGTAGACGAATTCGATATTATAACCGGCGTTATAGATGCAGACTACGATGGTGCCATCTCAATACGGATACGAGCCTACAAAGACGTGACGATCAAAGCCGGAATCCCCATTGCCCAAATTGTCGTCCTCAACTACGATAACCCCTACGTGGGACTTTTGAAGAGAGGAAAGCGTGGATTGGGACAAGCAACAGCAAATGTTCTCGCTAGCGGAATACAATAATGTATAAAATATACCAACCATCTATTTTATGAAGAACACACAAAGATGTGGCCGTGTGACAAATTTTTGTTTTGGGCCTTTGCCTTCTATCTCTTGATTTCAACCTCCGTTACAATTACATCGATGGTGTTGCAAGATCAAGATTTTGTTAGAATAATGGTAATTGTCAGCGGTGTGACCATCAACTTGGGAACACTTATCCAGGTGGTAACAATGTGGCTCAAAAGAGACATCAACCTGTCACATCTTTATATTACGGGCTTGGTTATCGGATGTTGTCAACTTCTCTCTCTTCAAGTCTTTATTCTGGTAAATTCTCCTGATGGAGACACAATGACCAGCACCGTAATTTCCACAGCGTGTAGTCTTGCGTGCGCAGCATTGCTGTTATTGACGTTAACATGTCAAAGACGAAAGGGAAGAAAAGAAAAATGTCTCATTTTCGTGGAGGGAACGAGTGGTATAGGCAAGACGACGGTATCCGATGCCAGCATAGACTTCACCAGAATGTGTCAAATATTCCCCGCGTATAAAGACAAGGAATCCAGTACGGCGTTTGCCAGCGCATATACTCTAGATACGATGCTACTACTAATCGAATACGCCGTTAAATTAGGCAAAAGATCACATCATGTTGTCATGGACAGAAGTCCGCTGTCTCAAATCTTGTACGGGCTATTATTTTCTTGTGATGGTGGAAATGCGAGCCCCGGAAAATTCATGGCTGACTTCACCGAAAAATTCGATGTACTCGCACCTCGTCTGATAAAGGTCTACAAAAATATGATAAGCTCATTCAATGAACTAGGATACGACTCTGTCCGCATCGTGTGGGCAATTGCTGCTGATGTTGAAAACACGGTGCGCGTGTTAACCAAGCGCAACGGATTTGAAGTAGGTCTGAACTGCCGCAACTATGTAATTAATCAGAATTACGCTTTTAAGAAAATGGCACATCTCTTAGATAATGAGTTACTTCAATGCCACACGTTTATAACAAGACGTCAACTATTTAGACGCGAACTTTTAAGTGATATATTAAATGGTGATGTATTTTGAAGATCAAAGATGGATACAGTTTTTCTCTCAACTCGTGAGTTTGAAGATCAAAGATGGCTACAGTTTTCTCTAATTTTTGATATCAACTCGTGAGTAAATTCGCTTGTAGATTTTTTTTCTTGTACGTAGCGTGTGGATTTCCAACACGGTGCGCCGTCCGCAACCCAGGACAAAAAACCCCTAGGATCAACATCGATGCATATACACGGGTAATTGACTAGGTAAGGAACTTTTATACCAGAAGAATAATTGCATGACCACACCAGAGCCTCGATGTAATCTACAAAGTTCTCCGTTGAATTATATTGAGGGGCGGTTCGTTGCGGCCACCGTATTCCCTGTGCGTTAAACGCTATTGTCGAAACTATGTCGTACAAAATTTGCACCACGTCAGAAAAGTACACTCTACCATCCTTGAGCGCATCGTCAGGTACTTCGGTCGATAGTTCCAACAGTCTAGTAACCATGCTCAACGTTAAAATGGGCGGAGTAAAATCAGAGCCCGCACAGAAGCAAATAATTCTAAACAGTACGGGTGCCGCGCCGATTTGCTCCGCTAGCGATCCCAAGGATATGCATTCGTCTGTTTTCCATCTTTGCATGAAATAGCAATTCTTCAACCCGTAACCAGAAACAATGACATCTGTATCATCACTAAAGATGATGTTTATTTCATCAACGCCACTGCTGTGTCTAGCCATTTCAACACACGCCATTTCCGCCTCACCTTCCAACAATTGCACCACTTGGGCAGAAGGTAGAAATTCGCTAATCAAACTCTTCACCCACTCGAGGGCGGATTTTGTATCCAAATCGAATCTATTCCTCTGATACGAAGTATGGTATTTCGCTCCGGGCCTTTGTCCGTCGAAATATAGCTTTACGTTCAGGATCTGGTTCTCTTTGAGTAGACCGAAAAGTTCACCTACTATGCTTTCTATCACGCACACCGCAGTTCGCGCAACAGCAAGAGGCTCGTATTCTCCCCCGTCCAATAGCCGATTCTTTTCGATTTTGCCGCTGTAGAGTACAAGATTAACGTCGACCAGAAGATTGATGCGGTTTACGTGTTCTGTCATCATCGCGACTTCTACAGGTACCGTGTATGAGTTTGGGATTCTCATTTGGCGTAGCGCCATTTTAAGGCTTTTTATACCCATGGAGGACTATTGTTGCTCTTGTGATTGTACCACTCTGCCGCCTTCCACCGTTCGTGGATTCATAGATTTAGCCACAAACGATTCTGTCAGACGTTGTCTTTTGACAGCATACATTCTGTATAGTGAATCGAGACACTTCTTCTCGCCATCGTGCGCAGGACTTGAAAAAGAAAAGGTTACTTTTATAGATCTTGGAAGCAAAATTCAATTCGTACGTAGTTTAAACGATACTGATATTTCGATTGGGCGTTTTGGAATCTTCCGATACGACGACGATGGTTCAGTTTCAAAATTTATTTTAAGTATCGACAGGGAATGCGCTTTTGAATTTTGCAACTTTGTGAAAAAGCACATCTGCGTGGATATTTTCGACTACGAGATCGACGAAGCGCGGAAGTACATCAGAGATCACTAAGTCATCATCGGCAGAATAATGTTCTCTCGGTCGTGAAGGCCGGTAGAAGAAGATCGGCGGAGAATCTCGTGTAACCGGGAGGCAAATTTTCATCATCGGAAAATGTTTTTATGGCCGTCAAAGTAAGCGGAGTTCCAAACGTGCCGCCGTTTGCTAGATGAAACAGAGGATTCGATTCTGTTGAATTTATGATTTTGAATTGTCGATCGTCCAAGTCCAGAGCCACGTAAGGTATAATTGTATCGTAATTGTTGGCGTTGGAATAAATCGATGGTGGAGCGTAAAAGAATAATGCCAAATAGAATAGCGGCAACTTATCCATGGGATAATCTACGTAACCACCACCGGCAACTTCGGATGTCAGCATTCTCAAATTAACGTTCCTCCACTTGCGCCGCAGACGTGCCCCCGTATCTCTCTCGAATCTCCTGTAAGCGGCACCTGCTCCACACGACTCGTCGTCCAGGGCAAGAGAATTATTGCTGAGTACAGATATCAATATCTGTGCAATACTGACTCTATTGTTGTAATTTGCAGCGGGTATTTGACTGGCAAATTCGGTAACTTGTCGTTCCAACGCGTCGGTATCGAGGCATAATCCAGAATCCGCTGTTACTTGGTTGGTGGACTGGCGCGTTCCCGTAGCGTCTATAAACTGGTATGGGAAGAACATGAGTCTGGTTATACTGCGTGTCATTACTTGTCTTCTAAGACGCTTCTCGCCCGAACTGGGCGATGAAACGAAATCGTCGATTACGCACATTCCAAAAATGAGATTGGCATGTCTTCCACACAGAATCCCGAAGGGTAGATCTTGACTACAGCCTCCTAACGGCCGAAAAATACAATTTTCTGCCATCGTGTCAAGTGACTACCATTTCTCAACGTGGCAAAAATTTTGCTAGGCTATCGTTTGTTCTTCCAGACCCCGAGTAGCGTCTTGGGTGGCTCGATATTTCATCCATTCGATTTTACTCCGGGCATCCATTTCTCTGAACGAATTCACTATCGAGATTAGGAGTTTGTTTCGGAGTGATAATTGCCAAAGCCTAGTGTTCGATGTAATTCCTGCAATGCCCCCCGGTAGTAATTTTACATCGCCCGCATATACGATTGTTACTACTTCGTCCTCTAATCTGAGATAATAGCGGAAAGGATTTTCATCGCCCACCAAATTTTTGACGTGTATCAATATCACGCCGACCAATCCGCGTATCCATTCTGGCCAACAAATTGGTGGACCCGCGCAGTACCAACTTGTAAAAACCATCGGGCAGGTTGAGGTGTTCATTTTCTCTTTTTGTTCTTATATTCTTTCGAAGATAATTGGGTGACTACACAAATAGCGATCGCACGTAAATCTCAAAAACTTTCGCGCGATGTCTAACCTGCATGAATTTGCCGCCACGAAGCGTCCATTTTCGGATGACGATGATGATGATAGTGGTAGCAACGAGCCACCCGCCCGCCTTGCAAAATTGGAAGAAGAATCAAACAAAATCCACTCTCTGAGTGAGTTATGTGTAATCCCCGCAGAACGCGATAATAAAATTAAATTGGATTTAAATGTCGAGAACGAATTTGTAGAATTGATGGGGGAGGATTTGAAAAAGTTTTCTGAAACGGGAACAAAATTGATGAAGGACCAATTATCGGAAGAAGAGAAAAACCTTTATTTCACGGGTATGTATCAAGGTTTAACGGAATGTTTGATGAAAAAAATACCGGGCGGTACGGAGACCACACGATTCAAATTTTGTGAATCTCTCTTGTTCTTGCTATCAGTGTTGGGGCTAGGCGCATTGAAGAGATTGAATGAGCTTTCCATTGCATTTTCTGGCGGCGTAAGTCTGAAAATGTCTTCGTTGGAAAAATTACGCCGCACTCT
>NW_026962525.1:0-41497 GCF_032445375.1 Bacillus rossius redtenbacheri | reverse complement strand
CTGCCTAATTGCCTGCCTAATTACCTGCCAAATTGCCTGCCTGCCTAATTAACAGCTTAATTGCTTGCTCGCCTTATTGCTTGCCTAATTAACTGCATAATTGCCTGCTTAATTACCTGCCTAATTGCCTGCCTAATTGCCTGCCTAATTGCTTGACTAATAAACAGCCTTATTGCCTGCCTAATTGCCTGCTTAATTGCCTGCCTATTTGCCTGCCTAATTAACTTCCTAATTGCCTGCCTAATTAACTGCCTAATTGCATGCCTTATTATCTGCTAATTGTCTGCCTAATTAACTGCCTAAGTGCCTGCCTTATTGCCTGCCTAATAAACTGCCTGATTGCCAGCTTAATTATCTGCCTAATTGACTGCCTAATTAACTGCCTAATTGCCTGCCTAATTGCCTGCCTAATTAACTACCTAATTAACTGCACAAATGCCTGCCTTATTAACTGCCTAATTAAATGCCTAATTGCCTGCCTAATTAACTGCCTAATTGTCTGCCTAATTGACCGCCTTATTTACTGCTTAATTGCCTGCTTTATTATCTGCCTAATTGCCTGCCTAATTATCTGCTTAATTGCTTGCCTAATATCTGCCTAATTATCTTCTTAATAGCCTGCCTATTTAACTGCCTAATTAACTGCCCAATTGCCTGCCTAATTAAATGCCTAATAAACTGCCCAATTACCTGCCTAACTGACCGCCTAATTAACTGCCTAATTGCCTGCCTAATTGCCTGCCTAAATATCTGCCTAATAGCCTGCCTAATAGCCTGCTTTATTACCTGCCAAATTGCATGCCTTCCTAATAAACTGTTTAATTGCCTGCCTAATTGCCTGCCTGCCTAATTGCCTGCCTGCCTAATTGCCTGCCTGCCTAATTGCATGCCTAATTAACTACCTAATTGCCTGCCTAAAATGCCTGTCTAATTAACTGTTTTATTGCCTGCACTATTGCCTGCTTAATTGCCTTCCCAATTGCCTGCCTAATTGCCTGTCTAATTAACTGCCTTATTGCCTGCCCAATTGCCTGCCTAATTAACTGCACAATTGCCTGCCTAATTTACTGCTTAATTAAATGCCTAATTACCTGTCTAATTAACTGCTCAATTGCCCGCCTAATTAACTGCCTAATTAACTGCCTAATTAACTGCCTAATTGCCTGCATAATTGACCGCCTAATTAACTGCCTAATTGCCTGCTTAATTATCTGCCTAATTGCCTGCCTAATTATCTGCTTAATTGCCTGCCTAATTAACTGCCTAATTAACTGCCCAATTGCCTGCCTAATTAACTGCTTAATTAACTGACCAATTGCCTGCCTAATTGACCGCCTAATTAACTGCCTAATAGCCTGCCTAATTACCTGCCAACCTAATTAACTGCTTAATTGCCTGCATATTTGCCTGCTTGCCTAATTGCCTGCTTGCCTAATTGCTTGCCTAATAACTGTATAATTGCCTGCTAAATTACCTGCCTAATTGCCTGCCTAATGGCTTGACTAATAAACTGCCTTATTGCCTGCATTATTGCCAGCTTAATTGCCTGCCTAATTGCCAGCCTAATTTACTTCCTAATTGCCTGCCTAATTGCCTGCCTAATTAACTGCCTAATTGCCTGCCTTATAATGTGCCTAATTGCCTGCCTAATTAACTGCCTGATTGCCTGCTTAATTATCTGCCTAATTGCCTGCTAATTAACTGCCTAATTGCCTGCCTAATTGCCTGCCTAATTAAACTACCTAATTAACTGCACACTTGCCTGCCTAATTAACGGCTAATTAAATACCTAATTGCCTGTCTAATTAACTGCCTATTTTAACTGCCCAATTGCCTGCCTAATTAACTGCTCTTATTAACTGACTTATTAACTGCCTAATTGCCTGTCTAATTGACCGCCTAATTAACTGCCTACTTGCCTGCTTAATTTTCTGCCTAATTGCCTGCCCAATTATCTGCTTAATTGCCTGCCTAATTAACTGCCTAATCATCTGCTTAATTGCCTGCCTAATTAACAGCCTAATTATCTGCCCAATTGCCTGCCTAATTAACTGCCCAATTGCCTGCCTAATTGACCGCTTAATTAACTGCCTAATTGCCTGCTTAATTATCTGCCTAATTGCCTGCCTAATTGCCTGCCTAATTATCTGCTTAATTGCCTGCCTATATAACTGCCTAATTAACTGCCCAATAGCCTACCTAATTAACTACCTAATTAACTGCCCAATTGCCTGCCTTATTAACTGCCTAAGTGCCTGCCTAATTGCCTGCCTAATTAACTGCCTGATTGCCTTCTCATATATCTGCCTAATTGCCTGCCTAATTGCCTGCTTAATTGCCTGCCTAATTGCCTGCCTAATTATCTGCTTAATTGCCTGCCTAATTAACTGCCTAATTGAATGCCTAATTGCCTGTCTTATTAACTGCCTAATTAACTGCCCAATTGGCTGCCTAATTAACTGCCTAATTAACTGCCTAATTAACTGCCTAATTGCCTGCCATATTGACTTCCTAATCAACTGCCTAATTGCCTGCTTAATTATCTGCCTAATTGCCTGCCTAATTATCTGCTTAATTGCCTGCCTAATAAACTGCCTAATTATCTGCTCAATTGCCTGAATAATTAACTGCCTAATTAACTGCCCAATTGCCTGCCTAAATGACCACCTAATTAACTGCCCTAATTGCCTGTCTAATTAACTGCCTAATTAACTGCCCAATTGCCTGCCTAATTAACTGCCTAATTTACCGTTTAATTACCTGCCTAATTGACCGCATAATTAACTGCCTAATTGCCTGCTTAATTATCTGCCTAATTGCCTGCCTAAGTGCCTGCCTAATTGCCTGCCTAATTGCCTGCCTAATTGCCTGCCTAATTGCCTGCCTAATTGCCAGCCTAATTGCCTGCCTAATTAACTGCCTGATTGCCTGCTTAATTATCTGCCTAATTGCCTGCCTAATTAACTGCCTAATTGCCCGCCTAATTCAATACCTAATTAACTGCACAATTGCCTGCCTAATTAACTGCCTAATTAAATGCCTAATTTCCTGTCTAATTAACCGCCTAATTAACCGCCTAATTAACCGCCTAATTGCCAGCCTAATTAACTGCCTAATTCCTTGAAAAAATGACCGCCTAATTAACTGCCTAATTGCCTGCCTTATTGTATGCCTAATAGCCTGCCTAATTGCCTGCCTAATTACCTGCCAAATTTCCTGCTTGCCTAATAAACTGCTTAATTGCCTGCCTAATTGCCTGCCTAATTGCCTGCCTAATTGACCGCCTAATTAACTGCCTAATTACCAGCTTAATTATCTGCCTAATTGCCTGCCTAATTATCTGCTTAATTGCCTGCCTTATTAACTGCTTAATTATATGCCTAATTGCTGCCTAATTGCCTGCTTAAATTACTACCTAATAAACTGCACAATTGCCTGCCTAATTAAATGCCTAATTAAATGCCTAATTGCCTGAATTAACCGCCTAATTAACCATCTAATTGCCTGCCTAATAAACTGCCTAATTAACTGACTAATTGCCTGCCTAATTGACCGCCTAATTAACTGCCTAATTGCCTGCTTAATTATCTGCCTAATTGCCTGCCTAATTATCTGCTTAATTGCCTGCCTAATTAAATGCCTAATTATCTGCTCTATTGCCTGCCTAATTAACTGCCCAATTGCCTGCATAATTAACTGCTTAATTAAATGCCTAATTACCTGTCTAATTAATTGCCCTAATTAACTGCCCAATTGCCTGCCTAATTATCTGCTTAACTGCCTGCCTAATTAAATGCCTAATTATCTGCTCAATTGCCTGCCTAATTAACTGCCCAATTGCCTGCCTAATTAACTGCTTAATTAAATGCCTAATTACCTGTATAATTAACTGCCTAATTAACTGCCCAATTGCCTGCCTAATTATATGCCTAATTAACTGCCCAATTGCCTGCCTAATTGCCTGCCTAATTAACTGCTTAATTGCCTGCCTAATTAAATGCCTAATTATCTGCTCAATTGCCTGCCTAATTAACTGCCCAATTGCCTGCGTAATTAACTGCTTAATTAAATGCCTAATTACGTGTCTAATTAACTGCCTAATTAACTGCCCAATTGCCTGCCTAATTATCTGCTTAATTGCCTGCCTAATTAAATGCCTAATTATCTGCTCAATTGCCTGCCTAATTAACTGCCCAATTGCCTGCCTAATTTAACTGCTTAATTAAATGCCTAATTACCTGTCTAATTAACTGCCCAATTGCCTGCCTAATTAACTGCCTAATTAACTGCCCAATTGCCTGCCTAATTGCCTGCCCAATTAACTGCCTAATTGCCTGCCTAATTAATGCCTAATTGCCTGCCTAATCAACTGCCTAATTAACTGCCTAATTGCCTGCCTAATTGACCGCCTAATTAACTGCCTAATTGCCTGCTTAATTATCTGCCTAATTCCCTGCCTAATTGCTTGACTAATAAAACTGCCTTATTGCCTGCATTATTGCCTGCTTAATTGCCTGCCTAATTGCCAGCCTAATTTACTTCCTAATTGCCTGCCTAATTGCCTGCCTAATTAACTGCCTAATTGCCTGCCTTATAATGTGCCTAATTGCCTGCCTAATTAACTGCATAAGTGCCTGCCTAATTGCCTGCCTAATTAACTGCCTGATTGCCTGCTTAATTATCTGCCTAATTGCCTGCAAATTAACTGCCTAATTGCCTGCCTAATTGCCTGCTTAATTAACTACCTAATTAACTGCACACTTGCCTGCCTAATTATTGGCCTAATTAAATACCTAATTGCCTGTCTAATTAACTGCCTAATTAACTGCCCAATTGCCTGCCTAATTAACTGCCTAATTAACTGACTTATTAACTGCCTAATTGCCTGTCTAATTGACCGCCTAATTAACTGCCTACTTGCTCTGCTTAATTTTCTGCCTAATTGCCTGCCCAATTATCTGCTTAATTGCCTGCCTAATTAACTGCCTAATCATCTGCTTATTTGCCTGCCTAATTAACAGCCTAATTATCTGCCCAATTGCCTGCCTAATTATCTGCTTAATTGCCTGCCTAATTAAATGCTTAATTATTTCCTAATTGCCTGCCTAATTAACTGCCCAATTAACTACCTAATTAACTACCTAATTAACTGCCCAATAGCCTACCTAATTAACTACCTAATTAACTGCCCAATTGCCTGCCTAATTAACTGCCTAAGTGCCTGCCTAATTGCCTGCCTAATTAACTGCCTGATTGCCTTCTCATATATCTGCCTAATTGCCTGCCTAATTGCCTGCTTAATTGCCTGCCTAATTGCCTTGCCTAATTATCTGCTTAATTGCCTGCCTAATTAACTGCCTAATTGAATGCCTAATTGCCTGTCTAATTAACTGCCTAATTAACTGCCCAATTGGCTGCCTAATTAACTGCCTAATTAACTGCCTAATTAACTGCCTAATTGCCTGCCATATTGACTTCCTAATCAACTGCCTAATTGCCTGCTTAATTATCTGCCTAATTGCCTGCCTAATTATCTGCTTAATTGCCTGCCTAATAAACTGCCTAATTATCTGCTCAATTGCCTGAATAATTAACTGCCTTATTAACTGCCCAATTGCCTGCCTAAATGACCACCTAATTAACTGCCTAATTGCCTGTCTAATTAACTGCCTAATTAACTGCCCAATTGCCTGCCTAATTAACTGCCTAATTTACCGTTTAATTACCTGCCTAATTGACCGCATAATTAACTGCCTAATTGCCTGCTTAATTATCTGCCTAATTGCTGCCTAATTAACTGCCTAATTGCCTGCCTAAGTGCCTGCCTAATTGCCTGCCTAATTGCCTGCCTAATTGCCAGCCTAATTGCCTGCCTAATTAACTGCCTGATTGCCTGCTTAATTATCTGCCTAATTGCCTGCCTAATTAACTGCCTAATTGCCCGCCTAATTCAATACCTAATTAACTGCACAATTGCCTGCCTAATTAACTGCCTAATTAATTGCCTAATTTCCTGTCTAATTAACGCCTAATTAACCGCCTAATTAACAGCCTAATTGCCTGCCTAATTAACTGCCTAATTAACTGCCTAATTTCCTGAAAAAATGACCGCCTAATTAACTGCCTAATTGCCTGCCTTATTGTATGCCTAATAGCCTGCCTAATAGCCTGCCTAATTACCTGCCAAATTTCCTGCTTGCTTAATAAACTGCTTAATTGCCTGCCTAATTGCCTGCCTAATTGCCTGCCTAATTGACCGCCTAATTAACTGCCTAATTACCAGCTTAATTATCTGCCTAATTGCCTGCCTAATTATCTGCCTTATTGCCTGCCTTATTAACTGCTTAATTATATGCCTAATTGCCTGCCTAATTGCCTGCTTAAATTACTACCTAATAAACTGCACAATTGCCTGCCTAATTAAATGCCTAATTGCCTGAATTAACCGCCTAATTAACCATCTAATTGCCTGCCTAATAAACTGCCTAATTAACTGACTAATTGCCTGCCTAATTGACCGCCTATTTAACTGCCTAATTGCCTGCTTAATTATCTGCCTAATTGCCCTGCCTAATTATCTGCTTAATTGCCTGCCTAATTAAATGCCTAATTATCTGCTCTATTGCCTGCCTAATTAACTGCCCAATTGCCTGCATAATTAACTGCTTAATTAAATGCCTAATTACCTGTCTAATTAATTGCCTAATTAACTGCCCAATTGCCTGCCTAATTATCTGCTTAACTGCCTGCCTAATTAAATGCCTAATTATCTGCTCAATTGCCTGCCTAATTAACTGCCCAATTGCCTGCCTAATTAACTGCTTAATTAAATGCCTAATTACCTGTATAATTAACTGCCTAATTAACTGCCCAATTGCCTGCCTAATTATATGCCTAATTAACTGCCCAATTGCCTGCCTAATTGCCTGCCTAATTAACTGCTTAATTGCCTGCCTAATTAAATGCCTAATTATCTGCTCAATTGCCTGCCTAATTAACTGCCCAATTGCCTGCGTAATTAACTGCTTAATTAAATGCCTAATTACGTGTCTAATTAACTGCCTAATTAACTGCCCAATTGCCTGCCTAATTATCTGCTTAATTGCCTGCCTAATTAAATGCCTAATTATCTGCTCAATTGCCTGCCTAATTAACTGCCCAATTGCCTGCCTAATTAACTGCTTAATTAAATGCCTAATTACCTGTCTAATTAACTGCCCAATTGCCTGCCTAATTAACTGCCTAATTAACTGCCCAATTGCCTGCCTAATTGCCTGCCAATTAACTGCCTAATTGCCTGCCTAATTAATGCCTAATTGCCTGCCTAATCAACTGCCTAATTAACTGCCTAATTGCCTGCCTAATTGACCGCCTAATTAACTGCCTAATTGCCTGCTTAATTATCTGCCAATTCCCTGCCTAATTGCTTGACTAATAAACTGCCTTATTGCCTGCATTATTGCCTGCTTAATTGCCTGCCTAATTGCCAGCCTAATTTACTTCCTAATTGCTTGCGTAATTGCCTGCCTAATTAACTGCCTAATTGCCTGCCTTATAATGTGCCTAATTGCCTGCCTAATTAACTGCCTAAGTGCCTGCCTAATTGCCTGCCTAATTAACTGCCTGATTGCCTGCTTAATTATCTGCCTAATTGCCTGCAAATTAACTGCCTAATTGCCTGCCTAATTGCCTGCTTAATTAACTACCTAATTAACTGCACACTTGCCTGCCTAATTATTAGCCTAATTAAATACCTAATTGCCTGTCTAATTAACTGCCTAATTAACTGCCCAATTGCCTGCCTAATTAACTGCCTAATTAACTGACTTATTAACTGCCTAATTGCCTGTCTAATTGACCGCCTAATTAACTGCCCTACTTGCCTGCTTAATTTCTGCCTAATTGCCTGCCCAATTATCTGCTTAATTGCCTGCCTAATTAACTGCCTAATCATCTGCTTAATTGCCTGCCTAATTAACAGCCTAATTATCTGCCCAATTGCCTGCCTAATTATCTGCTTAATTGCCTGCCTAATTAAATGCTTAATTATTTCCTAATTGCCTGCCTAATTAACTGCCTAATTGCCTGCCATATAATGTGCCTAATTGCCTGCCTAATTAACTGCCTGATTGCCTGCTTAATTATCTGCCTAATTGCCTGCAAATTAACTGCCTAATTGCCTGCCTAATTGCCTGCCTAATTAACTACCTAATTAACTGCACACTTGCCTGCCTAATTAACGGCTAATTAAATACCTAATTGCCTGTCTAATTAACTGCCTATTTAACTGCCCAATTGCCTGCCTAATTAACTGCTCTTATTAACTGACTTATTAACTGCCTAATTGCCTGTCTAATTGACCGCCTAATTAACTGCCTACTTGCCTGCTTAATTTTCTGCCTAATTGCCTGCCCAATTATCTGCTTAATTGCCTGCCTAATTAACTGCCTAATCATCTGCTTAATTGCCTGCCTAATTAACAGCCATAATTATCTGCCCAATTGCCTGCCTAATTAACTGCCCAATTGCCTGCCTAATTGACCGCTTAATTAACTGCCTAATTGCCTGCTTAATTATCTGCCTAATTGCCTGCCTAATTGCCTGCCTAATTATCTGCTTAATTGCCTGCCTATATAACTGCCTAATTAACTGCCCAATAGCCTACCTAATTAACTACCTAATTAACTGCCCAATTGCCTGCCTTATTAACTGCCTAAGTGCCTGCCTAATTGCCTGCCTAATTAACTGCCTGATTGCCTTCTCATATATCTGCCTAATTGCCTGCCTAATTGCCTGCTTAATTGCCTGCCTATTGCCTGCCTAATTATCTGCTTAATTGCCTGCCTAATTAACTGCCTAATTGAATGCCTAATTGCCTGTCTTATTAACTGCCTAATTAACTGCCCAATTGGCTGCCTAATTAACTGCCTAATTAACTGCCTAATTAACTGCCTAATTGCCTGCCATATTGACTTCCTAATCAACTGCCTAATTGCCTGCTTAATTATCTGCCTAATTGCCTGCCTAATTATCTGCTTAATTGCCTGCCTAATAAACTGCCTAATTATCTGCTCAATTGCCTGAATAATTAACTGCCTAATTAACTGCCCAATTGCCTGCCTAAATGACCACCTAATTAACTGCCTAATTGCCTGTCTAATTAACTGCCTAATTAACTGCCCAATTGCCTGCCTAATTAACTGCCTAATTTACCGTTTAATTACCTGCCTAATTGACCGCATAATTAACTGCCTAATTGCCTGCTTAATTATCTGCCTAATTGCCTGCCTAAGTGCCTGCCTAATTGCCTGCCTAATTGCCTGCCTAATTGCCTGCCTAATTGCCTGCCTAATTGCCAGCCTAATTGCCTGCCTAATTAACTGCCTGATTGCCTGCTTAATTATCTGCCTAATTGCCTGCCTAATTAACTGCCTAATTGCCCGCCTAATTCAATACCTAATTAACTGCACAATTGCCTGCCTAATTAACTGCCTAATTAAATGCCTAATTTCCTGTCTAATTAACCGCCTAATTAACCGCCTAATTAACCGCCTAATTGCCAGCCTAATTAACTGCCTAATTCCTTGAAAAAATGACCGCCTAATTAACTGCCTAATTGCCTGCCTTATTGTATGCCTAATAGCCTGCCTAATTGCCTGCCTAATTACCTGCCAAATTTCCTGCTTGCCTAATAAACTGCTTAATTGCCTGCCTAATTGCCTGCCTAATTGCCTGCCTAATTGACCGCCTAATTAACTGCCTAATTACCAGCTTAATTATCTGCCTAATTGCCTGCCTAATTATCTGCTTAATTGCCTGCCTTATTAACTGCTTAATTATATGCCTAATTGCCTGCCTAATTGCCTGCTTAAATTACTACCTAATAAACTGCACAATTGCCTGCCTAATTAAATGCCTAATTAAATGCCTAATTGCCTGAATTAACCGCCTAATTAACCATCTAATTGCCTGCCTAATAAACTGCCTAATTAACTGACTAATTGCCTGCCTAATTGACCGCCTAATTAACTGCCTAATTGCCTGCTTAATTATCTGCCTAATTGCCTGCCTAATTATCTGCTTAATTGCCTGCCTAATTAAATGCCTAATTATCTGCTCTATTGCCTGCCTAATTAACTGCCCAATTGCCTGCATAATTAACTGCTTAATTAAATGCCTAATTACCTGTCTAATTAATTGCCTAATTAACTGCCCAATTGCCTGCCTAATTATCTGCTTAACTGCCTGCCTAATTAAATGCCTAATTATCTGCTCAATTGCCTGCCTAATTAACTGCCCAATTGCCTGCCTAATTAACTGCTTAATTAAATGCCTAATTACCTGTATAATTAACTGCCTAATTAACTGCCCAATTGCCTGCCTAATTATATGCCTAATTAACTGCCCAATTGCCTGCCTAATTGCCTGCCTAATTAACTGCTTAATTGCCTGCCTAATTAAATGCCTAATTATCTGCTCAATTGCCTGCCTAATTAACTGCCCAATTGCCTGCGTAATTAACTGCTTAATTAAATGCCTAATTACGTGTCTAATTAACTGCCTAATTAACTGCCCAATTGCCTGCCTAATTATCTGCTTAATTGCCTGCCTAATTAAATGCCTAATTATCTGCTCAATTGCCTGCCTAATTAACTGCCCAATTGCCTGCCTAATTAACTGCTTAATTAAATGCCTAATTACCTGTCTAATTAACTGCCCAATTGCCTGCCTAATTAACTGCCTAATTAACTGCCCAATTGCCTGCCTAATTGCCTGCCCAATTAACTGCCTAATTGCCTGCCTAATTAATGCCTAATTGCCTGCCTAATCAACTGCCTAATTAACTGCCTAATTGCCTGCCTAATTGACCGCCTAATTAACTGCCTAATTGCCTGCTTAATTATCTGCCTAATTCCCTGCCTAATTGCTTGACTAATAAACTGCCTTATTGCCTGCATTATTGCCTGCTTAATTGCCTGCCTAATTGCCAGCCTAATTTACTTCCTAATTGCCTGCCTAATTGCCTGCCTAATTAACTGCCTAATTGCCTGCCTTATAATGTGCCTAATTGCCTGCCTAATTAACTGCCTAAGTGCCTGCCTAATTGCCTGCCTAATTAACTGCCTGATTGCCTGCTTAATTATCTGCCTAATTGCCTGCAAATTAACTGCCTAATTGCCTGCCTAATTGCCTGCTTAATTAACTACCTAATTAACTGCACACTTGCCTGCCTAATTATTGGCCTAATTAAATACCTAATTGCCTGTCTAATTAACTGCCTAATTAACTGCCCAATTGCCTGCCTAATTAACTGCCTAATTAACTGACTTATTAACTGCCTAATTGCCTGTCTAATTGACCGCCTAATTAACTGCCTACTTGCCTGCTTAATTTTCTGCCTAATTGCCTGCCCAATTATCTGCTTAATTGCCTGCCTAATTAACTGCCTAATCATCTGCTTAATTGCCTGCCTAATTAACAGCCTAATTATCTGCCCAATTGCCTGCCTAATTATCTGCTTAATTGCCTGCCTAATTAAATGCTTAATTATTTCCTAATTGCCTGCCTAATTAACTGCCCAATTAACTACCTAATTAACTACCTAATTAACTGCCCAATAGCCTACCTAATTAACTACCTAATTAACTGCCCAATTGCCTGCCTAATTAACTGCCTAAGTGCCTGCCTAATTGCCTGCCTAATTAACTGCCTGATTGCCTTCTCATATATCTGCCTAATTGCCTGCCTAATTGCCTGCTTAATTGCCTGCCTAATTGCCTGCCTAATTATCTGCTTAATTGCCTGCCTAATTAACTGCCTAATTGAATGCCTAATTGCCTGTCTAATTAACTGCCTAATTAACTGCCCAATTGGCTGCCTAATTAACTGCCTAATTAACTGCCTAATTAACTGCCTAATTGCCTGCCATATTGACTTCCTAATCAACTGCCTAATTGCCTGCTTAATTATCTGCCTAATTGCCTGCCTAATTATCTGCTTAATTGCCTGCCTAATAAACTGCCTAATTATCTGCTCAATTGCCTGAATAATTAACTGCCTTATTAACTGCCCAATTGCCTGCCTAAATGACCACCTAATTAACTGCCTAATTGCCTGTCTAATTAACTGCCTAATTAACTGCCCAATTGCCTGCCTAATTAACTGCCTAATTTACCGTTTAATTACCTGCCTAATTGACCGCATAATTAACTGCCTAATTGCCTGCTTAATTATCTGCCTAATTGCCTGCCTAATTAACTGCCTAATTGCCTGCCTAAGTGCCTGCCTAATTGCCTGCCTAATTGCCTGCCTAATTGCCAGCCTAATTGCCTGCCTAATTAACTGCCTGATTGCCTGCTTAATTATCTGCCTAATTGCCTGCCTAATTAACTGCCTAATTGCCCGCCTAATTCAATACCTAATTAACTGCACAATTGCCTGCCTAATTAACTGCCTAATTAAATGCCTAATTTCCTGTCTAATTAACCGCCTAATTAACCGCCTAATTAACAGCCTAATTGCCTGCCTAATTAACTGCCTAATTAACTGCCTAATTTCCTGAAAAAATGACCGCCTAATTAACTGCCTAATTGCCTGCCTTATTGTATGCCTAATAGCCTGCCTAATAGCCTGCCTAATTACCTGCCAAATTTCCTGCTTGCTTAATAAACTGCTTAATTGCCTGCCTAATTGCCTGCCTAATTGCCTGCCTAATTGACCGCCTAATTAACTGCCTAATTACCAGCTTAATTATCTGCCTAATTGCCTGCCTAATTATCTGCTTAATTGCCTGCCTTATTAACTGCTTAATTATATGCCTAATTGCCTGCCTAATTGCCTGCTTAAATTACTACCTAATAAACTGCACAATTGCCTGCCTAATTAAATGCCTAATTAAATGCCTAATTGCCTGAATTAACCGCCTAATTAACCATCTAATTGCCTGCCTAATAAACTGCCTAATTAACTGACTAATTGCCTGCCTAATTGACCGCCTATTTAACTGCCTAATTGCCTGCTTAATTATCTGCCTAATTGCCTGCCTAATTATCTGCTTAATTGCCTGCCTAATTAAATGCCTAATTATCTGCTCTATTGCCTGCCTAATTAACTGCCCAATTGCCTGCATAATTAACTGCTTAATTAAATGCCTAATTACCTGTCTAATTAATTGCCTAATTAACTGCCCAATTGCCTGCCTAATTATCTGCTTAACTGCCTGCCTAATTAAATGCCTAATTATCTGCTCAATTGCCTGCCTAATTAACTGCCCAATTGCCTGCCTAATTAACTGCTTAATTAAATGCCTAATTACCTGTATAATTAACTGCCTAATTAACTGCCCAATTGCCTGCCTAATTATATGCCTAATTAACTGCCCAATTGCCTGCCTAATTGCCTGCCTAATTAACTGCTTAATTGCCTGCCTAATTAAATGCCTAATTATCTGCTCAATTGCCTGCCTAATTAACTGCCCAATTGCCTGCGTAATTAACTGCTTAATTAAATGCCTAATTACGTGTCTAATTAACTGCCTAATTAACTGCCCAATTGCCTGCCTAATTATCTGCTTAATTGCCTGCCTAATTAAATGCCTAATTATCTGCTCAATTGCCTGCCTAATTAACTGCCCAATTGCCTGCCTAATTAACTGCTTAATTAAATGCCTAATTACCTGTCTAATTAACTGCCCAATTGCCTGCCTAATTAACTGCCTAATTAACTGCCCAATTGCCTGCCTAATTGCCTTCCCAATTAACTGCCTAATTGCCTGCCTAATTAATGCCTAATTGCCTGCCTAATCAACTGCCTAATTAACTGCCTAATTGCCTGCCTAATTGACCGCCTAATTAACTGCCTAATTGCCTGCTTAATTATCTGCCTAATTCCCTGCCTAATTGCTTGACTAATAAACTGCCTTATTGCCTGCATTATTGCCTGCTTAATTGCCTGCCTAATTGCCAGCCTAATTTACTTCCTAATTGCTTGCGTAATTGCCTGCCTAATTAACTGCCTAATTGCCTGCCTTATAATGTGCCTAATTGCCTGCCTAATTAACTGCCTAAGTGCCTGCCTAATTGCCTGCCTAATTAACTGCCTGATTGCCTGCTTAATTATCTGCCTAATTGCCTGCAAATTAACTGCCTAATTGCCTGCCTAATTGCCTGCTTAATTAACTACCTAATTAACTGCACACTTGCCTGCCTAATTATTAGCCTAATTAAATACCTAATTGCCTGTCTAATTAACTGCCTAATTAACTGCCCAATTGCCTGCCTAATTAACTGCCTAATTAACTGACTTATTAACTGCCTAATTGCCTGTCTAATTGACCGCCTAATTAACTGCCTACTTGCCTGCTTAATTTTCTGCCTAATTGCCTGCCCAATTATCTGCTTAATTGCCTGCCTAATTAACTGCCTAATCATCTGCTTAATTGCCTGCCTAATTAACAGCCTAATTATCTGCCCAATTGCCTGCCTAATTATCTGCTTAATTGCCTGCCTAATTAAATGCTTAATTATTTCCTAATTGCCTGCCTAATTAACTGCCCAATTGCCTGCCTAATTAACTGCCTAATTAACTGCCAAATGCCTGCCTAATTGACCGCCTAATTAACTGCCTAATTGCCTGCTTAATTTTCTGCCTAATTGACTGCCTAATTATCTGCTTAATTGCCTGCCTTATTAACTGCCTAATTAACTGCCCAATTGCCTGCCTAATTAACTGCCTAATTAACTGACCAATTGCCTGCTTAATGGACCGCCTAATTAACTGCCTAATAGCCTGCCTAATTACCTGCCAAAATGCCTGCCTAATTATCTGCCTAATTGCCTGCAAATAACTGCCTAATTGCCTGCCTAATTGCCTGCCTAATTAACTACCTAATTAACTACCTAATTAACTGCACACTTGCCTGCATAATTAACGGCCTAATTAAATGCCTAATTGCCTGCCTAATTAACTGCCTAATTGCCTGCTTAATTATCTGCCTAATTGCCTGCCTAATTATCTGCTTTATTGCCTGCCTAATTAACTGCCTAATAATCTGCCTAATTGCCTTCCTAATTAACTGCCTAATTAACTGCCCAATTGCCTGCCTTATTACCTGCCAAATTGACTGCCTTCGTAATAAACTGCCTTATTGCCTGCCTATTTGCCTGCTTAATTGCCTTCCCAATTGCCTGCCTAATTGCCTGTCTAATTAACTGCCTTATTGCCTGCCCAATGGCCTGCCTAATTAACTGCACAATTGCCTGCCTAATTAACTGCCTAATTAAATGCCTAATTGCCTGCCTAATTGACCTTTTAATTAACTGCCTAATTGTCTGCCTAATTATCTGCCTAATTGCCTGCCTAATTATCTGCCTAATTATCTGCTTAATTGCCTGCCTAATTATCTGCTTAATTGCCTGCCTAATTAACTGCCAAATTGCCTGCCTAATTAACTGCCCAATTGCCTGTCTAATTAACCGCCTAATTAACTGCCTAATTTCCTGCCTAATTAACTGCCTAATTAACTGCCTAATTGCCTGCCTAATTAACCGCCTAATTAACTGCCTAATTGCCTGCTTAATTATCTGCCTAATTGCCTGCCTAATCATCTGCTTAATTACCTGCCTAATTAACTGCCTAATTATATGCTTAATTGCCTGCCTAATTAACTGCCTAATTAACTGCCCAATTGCCTGCCTAATTACCTGCCTAATTAACTGCCTAATTAACTGCCCAATTGCCTGCCTAATTGACCGCCTAATTAACTGCCTAATTGCCTGCTTAATTATCTTTCTAATTGCCTGCCGAATTAACTGCCTAATTGACTGCCTAATTGCCAGCCTAATTGCTTGCCTAATTATCTGCCTAATTG
The DNA here is from genome assembly GCF_032445375.1 of Bacillus rossius redtenbacheri. Classification (NCBI taxonomy): domain Eukaryota; kingdom Metazoa; phylum Arthropoda; class Insecta; order Phasmatodea; family Bacillidae; genus Bacillus; species Bacillus rossius. The sequence goes on along the minus strand of NW_026962525.1, from coordinate 25,629 downwards.
CCTGCCTAATTAACTGCCTTATTAACTGCCTAATTGCCTGCCTAATTAACTGCCTAAGTGCCTGCCTTATTGCCTGCCTGAATTACAGCCTGATTGCCTTCTCATATATCTGCCTAATTGCCTGCCTAATTAACTGCCTATTTGCCTGCCTAAATGCCTGCCTAATTGCCTGCATAATTATCTGCTTAATTGCCTGCCTAATAAACTGCCTAAGTGCCTGCCTAATTGCCTGCTTAATTATCTGCCTAATTAACTTCCTTATTAAATGCCTATTTGCCTGTCTAATTAACTGCCTAATTAACTGCCCAATTGCCTGCCTAATAAACTGCCTAATTAACTGCCTAATTGCCTGCCTTATTGACCGCCTAATTAACTGCCTAATTGCCTGCCTTATTGACCACCTAATTAACTGCCTAATTGCCTGCTTAATTATCTGCCTAATTGCCTGCCTAATCATCTGCTTAATTGCCTGCCTAATTAACAGCCTAATTAACTGCCTAATTGCCTGTTAATTAACCGCCTAATTATCTGCCTAATTGACTGCCAAATTGACCGCCTAATTAACTGCCTAATTGCCTGTCTAATTAACTGCCTAATTAACTGCCCAATTGCCTGTCTAACTGACTGCCTAATTAACTGCCTAATTGCCTGCCTAATTGACCGCCTAATTAACTGCCTAATTGCCTGTCTAATTATCTGCCTTATTGCCTGCCCAATTACCTGCTTAATTATCTGCTTAATTGCCTGCCTAATTAACTGCTTAATAATCTGCCTAATTGCCTGCCTAATTGCCTGCTTAATTATGTGTCTAATTGATTGCCTTATTGACCGCCTAATTAACTGCCTAATTGGCTACCTAATTATATGCCTAATAGCCTGCCTAATTTCCTGCCTAAAAACCTGCCAAATTGCCTGCCTGCCTAATAAACTGCCTAATTAACTACCTGAATGCCTGCCTAATTGACCGCCTAATTTACTGCCTAATAGCCTGCCTAATTGCCTGCCTAATTACCTGCCAAATTGCCTGCCTGCCTAATTAACAGCTTAATTGCTTGCTCGCCTTATTGCTTGCCTAATTAACTGCATAATTGCCTGCTTAATTACCTGCCTAATTGCCTGCCTAATTGCCTGCCTAATTGCTTGACTAATAAACAGCCTTATTGCCTGCCTAATTGCCTGCTTAATTGCCTGCCTATTTGCCTGCCTAATTAACTTCCTAATTGCCTGCCTAATTAACTGCCTAATTGCATGCCTTATTATCTGCTAATTGCCTGCCTAATTAACTGCCTAAGTGCCTGCCTTATTGCCTGCCTAATAAACTGCCTGATTGCCAGCTTAATTATCTGCCTAATTGACTGCCTAATTAACTGCCTAATTGCCTGCCTAATTGCCTGCATAATTAACTACCTAATTAACTGCACAAATGCCTGCCTAATTAACTGCCTAATTAAATGCCTAATTGCCTGCCTAATTAACTGCCTAATTGCCTGCCTAATTGACCGCCTTATTTACTGCTTAATTGCCTGCTTTATTATCTGCCTAATTGCCTGCCTAATTATCTGCTTAATTGCTTGCCTAATATCTGCCTAATTATCTTCTTAATAGCCTGCCTATATAACTGCCTAATTAACTGCCCAATTGCCTGCCTAATTAAATGCCTAATAAACTGCCCAATTGCCTGCCTAACTGACCGCCTAATTAACTGCCTAATTGCCTGCCTAATTGCCTGCCTAAATATCTGCCTAATAGCCTGCCTAATAGCCTGCTTTATTACCTGCCAAATTGCATGCCTTCCTAATAAACTGTTTAATTGCCTGTCTAATTGCCTGCCTGCCTAATTGCCTGCCTGCCTAATTGCATGCCTAATTAACTACCTAATTGCCTGCCTAAATGCCTGTTAAATTAACTGTTTTATTGCCTGCACTATTGCCTGCTTAGTTGCCTTCCCAATTGCCTGCCTAATTGCCTGTCTAATTAACTGCCTTATTGCCTGCCCAATTGCCTGCCTAATTAACTGCACAATTGCCTGCCTAATTTACTGCTTAATTAAATGCCTAATTACCTGTCTAATTAACTGCCTAATTAACTGCCCAATTGCCCGCCTAATTAACTGCCTAATTAACTGCCTAATTAATTGCCTAATTGCCTGCCTAATTGACCGCCTAATTAACTGCCTAATTGCCTGCTTAATTATCTGCCTAATTGCCTGCCTAATTATCTGCTTAATTGCCTGCCTAATTAACTGCCTAATTAACTGCCCAATTGCCTGCCTAATTAACTGCTTAATTAACTGACCAATTGCCTGCCTAATTGACCGCCTAATTAACTGCCTAATAGCCTGCCTAATTACCTGCCAACCTAATTAACTGCTTAATTGCCTGCATATTTGCCTGCTTGCCTAATTGCCTGCTTGCCTAATTGCTTGCCTAATAACTGTATAATTGCCTGCTAAATTACCTGCCTAATTGCCTGACTAATGGCTTGACTAATAACTGCCTTATTGCCTGCATTATAGCCTGCTTAATTGCCTGCCTAATTGCCAGCCTAATTTACTTCCTAATTGCCTGCCTAATTGCCTGCCTAATCATCTGCTTAATTGCCTGCCTAATTAACAGCCTAATTATCTGCCCAATTGCCTGCCTAATTAACTGCCCAATTGCCTGCCTAATTGACCGCTTAATTAACTGCCTAATTGCCTGCTTAATTATCTTCCTAATTGCCTGACTAATTGCCTGCCTAATTGCCTGCCTAATTATCTGCTTAATTGCCTGCCTATATAACTGCCTAATTAACTGCCCAATAGCCTACCTAATTAACTACCTAATTAACTGCCCAATTGCCTGTCTAATTAACTGCCTAAGTGCCTGCCTAATTGCCTGCCTAATTAACTGCCTGATTGCCTTCTCATATATCTGCCTAATTGCCTGCCTAATTGCCTGCTTAATTGCCTGCCTAATTGCCTGCCTAATTATCTGCTTAATTGCCTGCCTAATTAACTGCCTAATTGAATGCCTAATTGCCTGTCTAATTAACTGCCTAATTAACTGCCCAATTGGCTGCCTAATTAACTGCCTAATTAACTGCCTAATTAACTGCCTAATTGCCTGCCATATTGACTTCCTAATCAACTGCCTAATTGCCTGCTTAATTATCTGCCTAATTGCCTGCCTAATTATCTGCTTAATTGCCTGCCTAATAAACTGCCTAATTATCTGCTCAATTGCCTGAATAATTAACTGCCTAATTAACTGCCCAATTGCCTGCCTAAATGACCACCTAATTAACTGCCTAATTGCCTGTCTAATTAACTGCCTAATTAACTGCCCAATTGCCTGCCTAATTAACAGCCTAATTTACCGTTTAATTACCTGCCTAATTGACCGCATAATTAACTGCCTAATTGCCTGCTTAATTATCTGCCTAATTGCCTGCCTAATTAACTGCCTAATTGCCTGCCTAAGTGCCTGCCTAATTGCCTGCCTAATTGCCTGCCTAATTGCCAGCCTAATTGCCTGCCTAATTAACTGCCTGATTGCCTGCTTAATTATCTGCCTAATTGCCTGCCTAATTAACTGCCTAATTGCCCGCCTAATTCAATACCTAATTAACTGCACAATTGCCTGCCTAATTAACTGCCTAATTAAATGCCTAATTTCCTGTCTAATTAACCGCCTAATTAACCGCCTAATTAACCGCCTAATTGCCTGCCTAATTAACTGCCTAATTAACTGCCTAATTCCCTGAAAAAATGACCGCCTAATTAACTGCCTAATTGCCTGCCTTATTGTATGCCTAATAGCCTGCCTAATAGCCTGCCTAATTACCTGCCAAATTTCCTGCTTGCCTAATAAACTGCTTAATTGCCTGCCTAATTGCCTGCCTAATTGCCTGCCTAATTGACCGCCTAATTAACTGCCTAATTACCAGCTTAATTATCTGCCTAATTGCCTGCCTAATTATCTGCTTAATTGCCTGCCTTATTAACTGCTTAATTATATGCCTAATTGCCTGCCTAATTGCCTGCTTAAATTACTACCTAATAAACTGCACAATTGCCTGCCTAATTAAATGCCTAATTAAATGCCTAATTGCCTGAATTAACCGCCTAATTAACCATCTAATTGCCTGCCTAATAAACTGCCTAATTAACTGACTAATTGCCTGCCTAATTGACCGCCTTATTAACTGCCTAATTGCCTGCTTAATTATCTGCCTAATTGCCTGCCTAATTATCTGCTTAATTGCCTGCCTAATTAAATGCCTAATTATCTGCTCTATTGCCTGCCTAATTAACTGCCCAATTGCCTGCATAATTAACTGCTTAATTAAATGCCTAATTACCTGTCTAATTAATTGCCTAATTAACTGCCCAATTGCCTGCCTAATTATCTGCTTAACTGCCTGCCTAATTAAATGCCTAATTATCTGCTCAATTGCCTGCCTAATTAACTGCCCAATTGCCTGCCTAAATAACTGCTTAATTAAATGCCTAATTACCTGTATAATTAACTGCCTAATTAACTGCCCAATTGCCTGCCTAATTATATGCCTAATTAACTGCCCAATTGCCTGCCTAATTGCCTGCCTAATTAACTGCTTAATTGCCTGCCTAATTAAATGCCTAATTATCTGCTCAATTGCCTGCCTAATTAACTGCCCAATTGCCTGCGTAATTAACTGCTTAATTAAATGAATAATTACGTGTCTAATTAACTGCCTAATTAACTGCCCAATTGCCTGCATAATTATCTGCTTAATTGCCTGCCTAATTAAATGCCTAATTATTTGCTCAATTGCCTGCCTAATTAACTGCCCAATTGCCTGCCTAATTAACTGCTTAATTAAATGCCTAATTACCTGTCTAATTAACTGCCCAATTGCCTGCCTAATTAACTGCCTAATTAACTGCCCAATTGCCTGCCTAATTGCCTGCCCAATTAACTGCCTAATTGCCTGCCTAATTAATGCCTAATTGCCTGCCTAATCAACTGCCTAATTTACTGCCTAATTGCCTGCCTAATTGACCGTCTAATTAACTGCCTAATTGCCTGCTTAATTATCTGCCTAATTCCCTGCCTAATTGCTTGACTAATAAACTGCCTTATTGCCTGCATTATTGCCTGCTTAATTGCCTGCCTAATTGCCAGCGTAATTTACTTCCTAATTGCCTGCCTAATTGCCTGCCTAATTAACTGCCTAATTGCCTGCCTTATAATGTGCCTAATTGCCTGCTTAATTAACTGCCTTTGTGCCTGCCTAATTGCCTGCCTAATTAACTGCCTGATTGCCTGCTTAATTATCTGCCTAATTGCCTGCAAATTAACTGCCTAATTGCCTGCCTAATTGCCTGCTTAATTAACTACCTAATTAACTGCACACTTGCCTGCCTAATTATTGGCCTAATTAAATACCTAATTGCCTGTCTAATTAACTGCCTAATTAACTGCCCAATTGCCTGCCTAATTACTGCCTAATTAACTGACTTATTAACTGCCTAATTGCCTGTCTAATTGACCGCCTAATTAACTGCCTACTTGCCTGCTTAATTTTCTGCCTAATTGCCTGCCCAATTATCTGCTTAATTGCCTGCCTAATTAATTGCCTAATCATCTGCTTAATTGCCTGCCTAATTAACAGCCTAATTATCTGCCCAATTGCCTGCCTAATTATCTGCTTAATTGCCTGCCTAATTAAATGCTTAATTATTTCCTAATTGCCTGCCTAATTAACTGCCCAATTGCCTGCCTAATTAACTGCCTAATTAACTGCCAAATGCCTGCCTAATTGACCGCCTAATTAACTGCCTAATTGCCTGCTTAATTTTCTGCCTAATTGACTGCCTAATTATCTGCTTAATTGCCTGCCTTATTAACTGCCTAATTAACTGCCCAATTGCCTGCCTAATTAACTGCCTAATTAACTGACCAATTGCCTGCTTAATGGACCGCCTAATTAACTGCCTAATAGCCTGCCTAATTACCTGCCAAATTGCCTGCCTAATTATCTGCCTAATTGCCTGCAAATTAACTGCCTAATTGCCTGCCTAATTAACTACCTAATTAACTACCTAATTAACTGCACACTTGCCTGCATAATTAACGGCCTAATTAAATGCCTAATTGCCTGCCTAATTAACTGCCTAATTGCCTGCTTAATTATCTGCCTAATTGCCTGCCTAATTATCTGCTTTATTGCCGGCCTAATTAACTGCCTAATAATCTGCCTAATTGCCTTCCTAATTAACTGCCTAATTAACTGCCCAATTGCCTGCCTTATTACCTGCCAAATTGACTGCCTTCGTAATAAACTGCCTTATTGCCTGCCTATTTGCCTGCTTAATTGCCTTCCCAATTGCCTGCCTAATTGCCTGTCTAATTAACTGCCTTATTGCCTGCCCAATGGCCTGCCTAATTAACTGCACAATTGCCTGCCTAATTAAATGCCTAATTGCCTGCCTAATTGACCTTTTAATTAACTGCCTAATTGCCTGCCTAATTATCTGCCTAATTGCCTGCCTAATTATCTGCCTAATTGCCTGCCTAATTATCTGCCTAATTGCCTGCCTAATCATCTGCTTAATTGCCTGCCTAATTAACTTCCTAATTATATGCTTAATTGCCTGCCTAATTAACTGCCTAATTAACTGCCCAATTGCCTGCCTAATTACCTGCCTAATTAACTGCCTAATTAACTGCCCAATTGCCTGCCTAATTGACCGCCTAATTAACTGCCTAATTGCCTGCTTAATTAACTTTCTAATTGCCTGCCGAATTAACTGCCTAATTGACTGCCTAATTGCCAGCCTAATTGCCTGCCTAATTATCTGCCTAATTGCCTGCCTAATTAACTGCCTTATTAACTGCCTAATTGCCTGCCTAATTAACTGCCTAAGTGCCTGCCTAATTGCCTGCCTGAATTACTGCCTGATTGCCTTCTCATATATATGCCTAATTGCCTGCCTAATTAACTGCCCAATTGCCTGCCTAATAAACTGCCTAATTAACTGCCTAATTGCCTGCCTTATTGACCGCCTAATTAACTGCCTAATTGCCTGCCTTATTGACCGCCTAATTAACTGCCTAATTGCCTGCTTAATTATCTGCCTAATAGCCTGCCTAATCATCTGCTTAATTGCCTGCCTAATTAACAGCCTAATTAACTGCCTAATTGCCTGTTTATTAACCGCCTAATTAACTGCTTAATTGACTGCCAATTTAACCGCCTAATTATATGCCTAATTGCCTGTCTAATTAACTGCCTAATTAACTGCCCAATTGCCTGCCTAACTAACTGCCTAATTAACTGCCTAATTGCCTGCCTAATTGACCGCCTAATTAACTGCCTAATTGCCTGTCTAATTATCTGCCTTATTGCCTGCCCAATTACCTGCTTAATTATCTGCTTAATTGCCTTCCTTATTAACTGCTTAATAATCTGCCTAATTGCCTGCCTAATTGCCTGCTTAATTATGTGTCTAATTGATTGCCTTATTGACCGCCTAATTAACTGCCTAATTGCCTGCCTAATTATATGCCTAATAGCCTGCCTAATTTCCTGCCTAATTACCTGCCAAATTGCCTGCCTGCCTAATAAACTGCCTAATTAACTACCTGAATGCCTGCCTAATTGACCGCCTAATTTACTGCCTAATAGCCTGCCTAATTGCCTGCCTAATTACCTGCCAAATTGCCTGCCTGCCTAATTAACAGCTTAATTGCTTGCTCGCCTTATTGCTTGCCTAATTAACTGCATAATTGCCTGCTTAATTACCTGCCTAATTGCCTGCCTAATTGCCTGCCTAATTGCTTGACTAATAAACAGCCTTATTGCCTGCCTAATTGCCTGCTTAATTGCCTGCCTATTTGCCTGCCTAATTAACTTCCTAATTGCCTGCCTAATTGCCTGCCTAATTAACTGCCTAATTGCATGCCTTATTATCTGCTAATTGCCTGCCTAATTAACTGCCTAAGTGCCTGCCTAATTGCCTGCCTAATAAACTGCCTGATTTCCAGCTTAATTATCTGCCTAATTGCCTGCCTAATTAACTACCTAATTAACTGCACAAATGCCTGCCTAATTAACTGCCTAATTAAATGCCTAATTGTCTGCCTAATTAACTGCCTAATTGCCTGCCTAATTGACCGCCTTATTTACTGCTTAATTGCCTGCTTTATTATCTGCCTAATTGCCTGCCTAATTATCTGCTTAATTGCTTGCCTAATAACTGCCTAATTATCTTCTTAATAGCCTGCCCATTTAACTGCCTAATTAACTGCCCAATTGCCTGCCTAATTAAATGCCTAATAAACTGCCCAATTGCCTGCCTAACTGACCGCCTAATTAACTGCCTAATTGCCTGCCTAATTGCCTGCCTAAATATCTGCCTAATAGCCTGCCTAATAGCCTGCTTTATTACCTGCCAAATTGCATGCCTTCCTAATAAACTGTTTAATTGCCTGCCTAATTGCCTGCCTGCCTAATTGCCTGCCTGCCTAATTGCCTGCCTGCCTAATTGCATGCCTAATTAACTACCTTATTTCCTGCCTAAATGCCTGTCTAATTAACTGTTTTATTGCCTGCACTATTGCCTGCTTAATTGCCTTCCCAAATGCCTGCCTAATTGCCTGTCTAATTAACTGCCTTATTGCCTGCCCAATTGCCTGCCTAATTAACTGCACAATTGCCTGCCTAATTTACTTTTAATTAAATGCCTAATTACCTGTCTAATTAACTGCCTAATTAACTGCCCAATTGCCCGCCTAATTAACTGCCTAATTTACTGCCTAATTGCCTGCCTAATTGACCGCCTAATTAACTGCCTAATTGCCTGCTTAATTATCTGCCAAATTGCCTGCCTAATTATCTGCTTAATTGCCTGCCTAATTAAATGCCTAATTATCTGCTTAATTGCCTGCCTAATTAACTGCCCAATTGCCTGCATAATTAACTGCCTAATTGAATGACAAATTATCTGCTTAATTGCCTGCCTAATTAACTGCCTAACTATCTGCTTAATTGCCTGCCTAATTAACTGCCTAATTAACTGCCCAATTGCCTGCCTAATTAACTGCTTAATTAACTGACCAATTGCCTGCCTAATTGACCGCCTAATTAACTGCCTAATAGCCTGCCTAATTACCTGCCAGCCTAATTAACTGCTTAAATGCCTGCATATTTGCCTGCTTGCCTTATTGCCTGCTTGCCTAATTGCTTGCCTAATAACTGCATAATTGCCTGCTAAATTACCTGCCTAATTGCTTGACTAATAAACTGCCTTATTGCCTGCATTATTGCCTGCTTAATTGCCTGCCTAATTGCCAGCCTAATTTACTTCCTAATTGCCTGCCTAATTGCCTGCCTAATTAACTGCCTAATTGCCTGCCTTATAATGTGCCTAATTGCCTGCCTAATTAACTGCCTAAGTGCCTGCCTAATTAACTGCCTAATTAACTGCCCAATTGCCTGCCTAATTAACTGCCTAATTAACTGACTTATTAACTGCCTAATTGCCTGTCTAATTGACCGCCTAATTAACTGCCTACTTGCCTGCTTAATTTTCTGCCTAATTGCCTGCCCAATTATCTGCTTAATTGCCTGCCTAATTAACTGCCTAATCATCTGCTTAATTGCCTGCCTAATTAACAGCCTAATTATCTGCCCAATTGCCTGCCTAATTAACTGCCCAATTGCCTGCCTAATTGACCGCTTAATTAACTGCCTAATTGCCTGCTTAATTATCTGCCTAATTGCCTGCCTAATTGCCTGCCTAATTGCCTGCCTAATTATCTGCTTAATTGCCTGCCTATATAACTGCCTAATTAACTGCCCAATAGCCTACCTAATTAACTGCCTAATTAACTGCCTAAGTGCCTGCCTAATTGCCTGCCTAATTAACTGCCTGATTGCCTTCTCATATATCTGCCTAATTGCCTGCCTAATTGCCTGCTTAATTGCCTGCCTAATTGCCTGCCTAATTATCTGCTTAATTGCCTGCCTTTTTAACTGCCTAATTAAATGCCTAATTGCCTGTCTAATTAACTGCCTAATTAACTGCCCAATTGGCAGCCTAATTAACTGCCTAATTAACTGCCTAATTAACTGCCTAATTGCCTGCCATATTGACTGCCTAATCAACTGCCTAATTGCCTGCTTAATTATCTGCCTAATTGCCTGCCTAATCATCTGCTTAATTGCCTGCCTAATAAACTGCCTAATTATCTGCTTAATTGCCTGAATAATTAACTGCCTTAATAACTGCTCAATTGCCTGCCTAATTAACTGCCTAATTAACTGCCCAATTGCCTGCCTAAATGACCACCTAATAACTGCTTAATTGCCTGTCTAATTATATGCCTAATAGCCTGCCTAATTTCCTGCCTAATTACCTGCCAAATTGCCTGCCTAATTACCTGCCAAATTGCCTGCCTAATTATCTGCCTAATTGCCTGCAAATTAACTGCCTAATTGCCTGCCTAATTAACTACCTAATTAACTACCTAATTAACTGCACACTTGCCTGCATAATTAACGGCCTAATTAAATGCCTAATTGCCTGCCTAATTAACTGCCTAATTGCCTGCTTAATTATCTGCCTAATTGCCTGCCTAATTATCTGCTTTATTGCCTGCCTAATTAACTGCCTAATAATCTGCCTAATTGCCTTCCTAATTAACTGCCTAATTAACTGCCCAATTGCCTGCCTTATTACCTGCCAAATTGACTGCCTTCGTAATAAACTGCCTTTTTGCCTGCCTATTTGCCTGCTTAATTGCCTTCCCAATTGCCTGCCTAATTGCCTGTCTAATTAACTGCCTTATTGCCTGCCCAATGGCCTGCCTAATTAACTGCACAATTGCCTGCCTAATTAAATGCCTAATTGCCTGCCTAATTGACCTTTTAATTAACTGCCTAATTGCCTGCCTAATTATCTGCCTAATTGCCTGCCTAATTATCTGCCTAATTATCTGCTTAATTGCCTGCCTAATTATCTGCTTAATTGCCTGCCTAATTAACTGCCAAATTGACTGCCTTTGTAATAAACTGCCTTATTGCCTGCCTATTTGCCTGCTTAATTGCCTTCCCAATTGCCTGCCCAATGGCCTGCCTAATTAACTGCCTAATTGCCTGCCTAATTAACCGCCTAATTAACTGCCTAATTGCCTGCTTAATTATCTGCCTAATTGCCTGCCTAATCATCTGCTTAATTGCCTGCCTAATTAACTTCCTAATTATATGCTTAATTGCCTGCCTGCCTAATAAACTGCCTAATTAACTACCTGAATGCCTGCCTAATTGACCGCCTAATTTACTGCCTAATAGCCTGCCTAATTGCCTGCCTAATTACCTGCCAAATTGCCTGCCTGCCTAATTAACAGCTTAATTGCTTGCTCGCCTTATTGCTTGCCTAATTAACTGCATAATTGCCTGCTTAATTACCTGCCTAATTGCCTGCCTAATTGCCTGCCTAATTGCTTGACTAATAAACAGCCTTATTGCCTGCCTAATTGCCTGCTTAATTGCCTGCCTATTTGCCTGCCTAATTAACTTCCTAATTGCCTGCCTAATTGCCTGCCTAAATAACTGCCTAATTGCATGCCTTATTATCTGCTAATTGCCTGCCTAATTAACTGCCTAAGTGCCTGCCTAATTGCCTGCCTAATAAACTGCCTGATTTCCAGCTTAATTATCTGCCTAATTGCCTGCCTAATTAACTACCTAATTAACTGCACAAATGCCTGCCTAATTAACTGCCTAATTAAATGCCTAATTGTCTGCCTAATTAACTGCCTAATTGCCTGCCTAATTGACCGCCTTATTTACTGCTTAATTGCCTGCTTTATTATCTGCCTAATTGCCTGCCTAATTATCTGCTTAATTGCTTGCCTAATAACTGCCTAATTATCTTCTTAATAGCCTGCCTATTTAACTGCCTAATTAACTGCCCAATTGCCTGCCTAATTAAATGCCTAATAAACTGCCCAATTGCCTGCCTAACTGACCGCCTAATTAACTGCCTAATTGCCTGCCTAATTGCCTGCCTAAATATCTGCCTAATAGCCTGCCTAATAGCCTGCTTTATTACCTGCCAAATTGCATGCCTTCCTAATAAACTGTTTAATTGCCTGCCTAATTGCCTGCCTGCCTAATTGCCTGCCTGCCTAATTGCCTGCCTGCCTAATTGCATGCCTAATTAACTACCTAATTGCCTGCCTAAATGCCTGTCTAATTAACTGTTTTATTGCCTGCACTATTGCCTGCTTAATTGCCTTCCCAATTGCCTGCCTAATTGCCTGTCTAATTAACTGCCTTATTGCCTGCCCAATTGCCTGCCTAATTAACTGCACAATTGCCTGCCTAATTTACTTTTAATTAAATGCCTAATTACCTGTCTAATTAACTGCCTAATTAACTGCCCAATTGCCCGCCTAATTAACTGCCTAATTTACTGCCTAATTGCCTGCCTAATTGACCGCCTAATTAACTGCCTAATTGCCTGCTTAATTATCTGCCAAATTGCCTGCCTAATTATCTGCTTAATTGCCTGCCTAATTAAATGCCTAATTATCTGCTTAATTGCCTGCCTAATTAACTGCCCAATTGCCTGCATAATTAACTGCCTAATTGAATGACAAATTATCTGCTTAATTGCCTGCCTAATTAACTGCCTAACTATCTGCTTAATTGCCTGCCTAATTAACTGCCTAATTAACTGCCCAATTGCCTGCCTAATTAACTGCTTAATTAACTGACCAATTGCCTGCCTAATTGACCGCCTAATTAACTGCCTAATAGCCTGCCTAATTACCTGCCAGCCTAATTAACTGCTTAATTGCCTGCATATTTGCCTGCTTGCCTAATTGCCTGCTTGCCTAATTGCTTGCCTAATAACTGCATAATTGCCTGCTAAATTACCTGCCTAATTGCTTGACTAATAAACTGCCTTATTGCCTGCATTATTGCCTGCTTAATTGCCTGCCTAATTGCCAGCCTAATTTACTTCCTAATTGCCTGCCTAATTGCCTGCCTAATTAACTGCCTAATTGCCTGCCTTATAATGTGCCTAATTGCCTGCCTAATTAACTGCCTAAGTGCCTGCCTAATTAACTGCCTAATTAACTGCCCAATTGCCTGCCTAATTAACTGCCTAATTAACTGACTTATTAACTGCCTAATTGCCTGTCTAATTGACCGCCTAATTAACTGCCTACTTGCCTGCTTAATTTTCTGCCTAATTGCCTGCCCAATTATCTGCTTAATTGCCTGCCTAATTAACTGCCTAATCATCTGCTTAATTGCCTGCCTAATTAACAGCCTAATTATCTGCCCAATTGCCTGCCTAATTAACTGCCCAATTGCCTGCCTAATTGACCGCTTAATTAACTGCCTAATTGCCTGCTTAATTATCTGCCTAATTGCCTGCCTAATTGCCTGCCTAATTGCCTGCCTAATTATCTGCTTAATTGCCTGCCTATATAACTGCCTAATTAACTGCCCAATAGCCTACCTAATTAACTGCCTAATTAACTGCCTAAGTGCCTGCCTAATTGCCTGCCTAATTAACTGCCTGATTGCCTTCTCATATATCTGCCTAATTGCCTGCCTAATTGCCTGCTTAATTGCCTGCCTAATTGCCTGCCTAATTATCTGCTTAATTGCCTGCCTTTTTAACTGCCTAATTAAATGCCTAATTGCCTGTCTAATTAACTGCCTAATTAACTGCCCAATTGGCAGCCTAATTAACTGCCTAATTAACTGCCTAATTAACTGCCTAATTGCCTGCCATATTGACTGCCTAATCAACTGCCTAATTGCCTGCTTAATTATCTGCCTAATTGCCTGCCTAATCATCTGCTTAATTGCCTGCCTAATAAACTGCCTAATTATCTGCTTAATTGCCTGAATAATTAACTGCCTTAATAACTGCTCAATTGCCTGCCTAATTAACTGCCTAATTAACTGCCCAATTGCCTGCCTAAATGACCACCTAATAACTGCCTAATTGCCTGTCTAATTAACTGCCTAATTGCCTGCTTAATTATCTGCCTAATTGCCTGCCTAATTATCTGCTTTATTGCCTGCCTAATTAACTGCCTAATAATCTGCCTAATTGCCTTCCTAATTAACTGCCTAATTAACTGCCCAATTGCCTGCCTTATTACCTGCCAAATTGACTGCCTTCGTAATAAACTGCCTTTTTGCCTGCCTATTTGCCTGCTTAATTGCCTTCCCAATTGCCTGCCTAATTGCCTGTCTAATTAACTGCCTTATTGCCTGCCCAATGGCCTGCCTAATTAACTGCACAATTGCCTGCCTAATTAAATGCCTAATTGCCTGCCTAATTGACCTTTTAATTAACTGCCTAATTGCCTGCCTAATTATCTGCCTAATTGCCTGCCTAATTATCTGCCTAATTATCTGCTTAATTGCCTGCCTAATTATCTGCTTAATTGCCTGCCTAATTATCTGCTTAATTGCCTGCCTAATTAACTGCCAAATTGACTGCCTTTGTAATAAACTGCCTTATTGCCTGCCTATTTGCCTGCTTAATTGCCTTCCCAATTGCCTGCCCAATGGCCTGCCTAATTAACTGCCTAATTGCCTGCCTAATTAACCGCCTAATTAACTGCCTAATTGCCTGCTTAATTATCTGCCTAATTGCCTGCCTAATCATCTGCTTAATTGCCTGCCTAATTAACTTCCTAATTATATGCTTAATTGCCTGCCTAATTAACTGCCTAATTAACTGCCCAATTGCCTGCCTAATTACCTGCCTAATTAACTGCCTAATTAACTGCCCAATTGCCTGCCTAATTGACCGCCTAATTAACTGCCTAATTGCCTGCTTAATTAACTTTCTAATTGCCTGCCGAATTAACTGCCTAATTGACTGCCTAATTGCCAGCCTAATTGCCTGCCTAATTATCTGCCTAATTGCCTGCCTAATTAACTGCCTTATTAACTGCCTAATTGCCTGCCTAATTAACTGCCTAAGTGCCTGCTTAATTGCCTGCCTGAATTACTGCCTGATTGCCTTCTCATATATATGCCTAATTGCCTGCCTAATTAACTGCCTATTTGCCTGCCTAAATGCCTGCCTAATTGCCTGCATAATTATCTGCTTAATTGCCTGCCTAATAAACTGCCTAAGTGCCTGCCTAATTGCCTGCTTAATTATCTGCCTAATTAACTTCCTTATTAAATGCCTATTTGCCTGTCTAATTAACTGCCTAATTAACTGCCCAATTGCCTGCCTAATAAACTGCCTAATTAACTGCCTAATTGCCTGCCTTATTGACCGCCTAATTAACTGCCTAATTGCCTGCCTTATTGACCGCCTAATTAACTGCCTAATTGCCTGCTCAATTATCTGCCTAATTGCCTGCCTAATCATCTGCTTAATTGCCTGCCTAATTAACAGCCTAATTAACTGCCTAATTGCCTGTTTATTAACCGCCTAATTAACTGCTTAATTGACTGCCAAATTAACCGCCTAATTATATGCCTAATTGCCTGTCTAATTAACTGCCTAATTAACTGCCCAATTGCCTGCCTAACTAACTGCCTAATTAACTGCCTAATTGCCTGCCTAATTGACCGCCTAATTAACTGCCTAATTGCCTGTCTAATTATCTGCCTTATTGCCTGCCCAATTACCTGCTTAATTATCTGCTTAATTGCCTTCCTTATTAACTGCTTAATAATCTGCCTAATTGCCTGCCTAATTGCCTGCTTAATTATGTGTCTAATTGATTGCCTTATTGACCGCCTAATTAACTGCCTAATTGCCTGCCTAATTATATGCCTAATAGCCTGCCTAATTTCCTGCCTAATTACCTGCCAAATTGCCTGCCTGCCTAATAAACTGCCTAATTAACTACCTGAATGCCTGCCTAATTGACCGCCTAATTTACTGCCTAATAGCCTGCCTAATTGCCTGCCTAATTACCTGCCAAATTGCCTGCCTGCCTAATTAACAGCTTAATTGCTTGCTCGCCTTATTGCTTGCCTAATTAACTGCATAATTGCCTGCTTAATTACCTGCCTAATTGCCTGCCTAATTGCCTGCCTAATTGCTTGACTAATAAACAGCCTTATTGCCTGCCTAATTGCCTGCTTAATTGCCTGCCTATTTGCCTGCCTAATTAACTTCCTAATTGCCTGCCTAATTGCCTGCCTAATTAACTGCCTAATTGCATGCCTTATTATCTGCTAATTGCCTGCCTAATTAACTGCCTAAGTGCCTGCCTAATTGCCTGCCTAATAAACTGCCTGATTTCCAGCTTAATTATCTGCCTAATTGCCTGCCTAATTAACTACCTAATTAACTGCACAAATGCCTGCCTAATTAACTGCCTAATTAAATGCCTAATTGTCTGCCTAATTAACTGCCTAATTGCCTGCCTAATTGACCGCCTTATTTACTGCTTAATTGCCTGCTTTATTATCTGCCTAATTGCCTGCCTAATTATCTGCTTAATTGCTTGCCTAATAACTGCCTAATTATCTTCTTAATAGCCTGCCCATTTAACTGCCTAATTAACTGCCCAATTGCCTGCCTAATTAAATGCCTAATAAACTGCCCAATTGCCTGCCTAACTGACCGCCTAATTAACTGCCTAATTGCCTGCCTAATTGCCTGCCTAAATATCTGCCTAATAGCCTGCCTAATAGCCTGCTTTATTACCTGCCAAATTGCATGCCTTCCTAATAAACTGTTTAATTGCCTGCCTAATTGCCTGCCTGCCTAATTGCCTGCCTGCCTAATTGCATGCCTAATTAACTACCTAATTGCCTGCCTAAATGCCTGTCTAATTAACTGTTTTATTGCCTGCACTATTGCCTGCTTAATTGCCTTCCCAATTGCCTGCCTAATTGCCTGTCTAATTAACTGCCTTATTGCCTGCCCAATTGCCTGCCTAATTAACTGCACAATTGCCTGCCTAATTTACTTTTAATTAAATGCCTAATTACCTGTCTAATTAACTGCCTAATTAACTGCCCAATTGCCCGCCTAATTAACTGCCTAATTTACTGCCTAATTGCCTGCCTAATTGACCGCCTAATTAACTGCCTAATTGCCTGCTTAATTATCTGCCAAATTGCCTGCCTAATTATCTGCTTAATTGCCTGCCTAATTAAATGCCTAATTATCTGCTTAATTGCCTGCCTAATTAACTGCCCAATTGCCTGCATAATTAACTGCCTAATTGAATGACAAATTATCTGCTTAATTGCCTGCCTAATTAACTGCCTAACTATCTGCTTAATTGCCTGCCTAATTAACTGCCTAATTAACTGCCCAATTGCCTGCCTAATTAACTGCTTAATTAACTGACCAATTGCCTGCCTAATTGACCGCCTAATTAACTGCCTAAGAGCCTGCCTAATTACCTGCCAGCCTAATTAACTGCTTAATTGCCTGCATATTTGCCTGCTTGCCTAATTGCCTGCTTGCCTAATTGCTTGCCTAATAACTGCATAATTGCCTGCTAAATTACCTGCCTAATTGCTTGACTAATAAACTGCCTTATTGCCTGCATTATTGCCTGCTTAATTGCCTGCCTAATTGCCAGCCTAATTTACTTCCTAATTGCCTGCCTAATTGCCTGCCTAATTAACTGCCTAATTGCCTGCCTTATAATGTGCCTAATTGCCTGCCTAATTAACTGCCTAAGTGCCTGCCTAATTAACTGCCTAATTAACTGCCCAATTGCCTGCCTAATTAACTGCCTAATTAACTGACTTATTAACTGCCTAATTGCCTGTCTAATTGACCGCCTAATTAACTGCCTACTTGCCTGCTTAATTTTCTGCCTAATTGCCTGCCCAATTATCTGCTTAATTGCCTGCCTAATTAACTGCCTAATCATCTGCTTAATTGCCTGCCTAATTAACAGCCTAATTATCTGCCCAATTGCCTGCCTAATTAACTGCCCAATTGCCTGCCTAATTGACCGCTTAATTAACTGCCTAATTGCCTGCTTAATTATCTGCCTAATTGCCTGCCTAATTGCCTGCCTAATTATCTGCTTAATTGCCTGCCTATATAACTGCCTAATTAACTGCCCAATAGCCTACCTAATTAACTGCCTAATTAACTGCCTAAGTGCCTGCCTAATTGCCTGCCTAATTAACTGCCTGATTGCCTTCTCATATATCTGCCTAATTGCCTGCCTAATTGCCTGCTTAATTGCCTGCCTAATTGCCTGCCTAATTATCTGCTTAATTGCCTGCCTTTTTAACTGCCTAATTAAATGCCTAATTGCCTGTCTAATTAACTGCCTAATTAACTGCCCAATTGGCAGCCTAATTAACTGCCTAATTAACTGCCTAATTAACTGCCTAATTGCCTGCCATATTGACTGCCTAATCAACTGCCTAATTGCCTGCTTAATTATCTGCCTAATTGCCTGCCTAATCATCTGCTTAATTGCCTGCCTAATAAACTGCCTAATTATCTGCTTAATTGCCTGAATAATTAACTGCCTTAATAACTGCTCAATTGCCTGCCTAATTAACTGCCTAATTAACTGCCCAATTGCCTGCCTAAATGACCACCTAATAACTGCCTAATTGCCTGTCTAATTATATGCCTAATAGCCTGCCTAATTTCCTGCCTAATTACCTGCCAAATTGCCTGCCTGCCTAATAAACTGCCTAATTAACTACCTGAATGCCTGCCTAATTGACCGCCTAATTTACTGCCTAATAGCCTGCCTAATTGCCTGCCTAATTACCTGCCAAATTGCCTGCCTGCCTAATTAACAGCTTAATTGCTTGCTCGCTTTATTGCTTGCCTAATTAACTGCATAATTGCCTGCTTAATTACCTGCCTAATTGCCTGCCTAATTGCTTGACTAATAAACAGCCTTATTGCCTGCCTAATTGCCAGCTTAATTGCCTGCCTATTTGCCTGCCTAATTAACTTCCTAATTGCCTGCCTAATTAACTGCCTAATTGCATGCCTTATTATCTGCAAATTACCTGCCTAATTAACTGCCTAAGTGCCTGCCTTATTGCCTGCCTAATAAACTGCCTGATTGCCAGCTTAATTATCTGCCTAATTGACTGCCTAATTAACTGCCTAATTGCCTGCCTAATTGCCTGCCTAATTAACTACCTAATTAACTGCACAAATGCCTGCCTAATTAACTGCCTAATTAAATGCCTAATTGCCTGCCTAATTAACTGCCTAATTGCCTGCCTAATTGACCGCCTTATTTACTGCTTAATTGCCTGCTTTATTATCTGCCTAATTGCCTGCCTAATTATCTGCTTAATTGCTTGCCTAATATCTGCCTAATTATCTTCTTAATAGCCTGCCTATTTAACTGCCTAATTAACTGCCCAATTGCCTGCCTAATTAT
Source organism: Bacillus rossius redtenbacheri (assembly GCF_032445375.1). NCBI lineage: Eukaryota > Metazoa > Arthropoda > Insecta > Phasmatodea > Bacillidae > Bacillus > Bacillus rossius. Next base: position 6,262 of record NW_026962525.1, on the reverse strand, counting down.
ATGCCTAATTAACTGCCCAATTGCCTGCCTAATTGCCTGCCTAATTAACTGCTTAATTGCCTGCCTAATTAAATGCCTAATTATCTGCTCAATTGCCTGCCTAATTAACTGCCCAATTGCCTGCGTAATTAACTGCTTAATTAAATGCCTAATTACGTGTCTAATTAACTGCCTAATTAACTGCCCAATTGCCTGCCTAATTATCTGCTTAATTGCCTGCCTAATTAAATGCCTAATTATCTGCTCAATTGCCTGCCTAATTAACTGCCCAATTGCCTGCCTAATTAACTGCTTAATTAAATTGCCTAATTACCTGTCTAATTAACTGCCCAATTGCCTGCCTAATTAACTGCCTAATTAACTGCCCAATTGCCTGCCTAATTGCCTGCCCAATTAACTGCCTAATTGCCTGCCTAATTAATGCCTAATTGCCTGCCTAATCAACTGCCTAATTAACTGCCTAATTGCCTGCCTAATTGACCGCCTAATTAACTGCCTAATTGCCTGCTTAATTATCTGCCTAATTCCCTGCATAATTGCTTGAATAATAAACTGCCTTATTGCCTGCATTATTGCCTGCTTAATTGCCTGCCTAATTGCCAGCCTAATTTACTTCCTAATTGCCTGCCTAATTGCCTGCCTAATTAACTGCCTAATTGCCTGCCTTATAATGTGCCTAATTGCCTGCCTAATTAACTGCCTAAGTGCCTGCCTAATTGCCTGCCTAATTAACTGCCTGATTGCCTGCTTAATTATCTGCCTAATTGCCTGCAAATTAACTGGCTAATTGCCTGCCTAATTGCCTGCTTAATTAACTACCTAATTAACTGCACACTTGCCTGCCTAATTATTGGCCTAATTAAATACCTAATTGCCTGTCTAATTAACTGCCTAATTAACTGCCCAATTGCCTGCCTAATTAACTGCCTAATTACTGACTTATTAACTGCCTAATTGCCTGTCTAATTGACCGCCTAATTAACTGCCTACTTGCCTGCTTAATTTTCTGCCTAATTGCCTGCCCAATTATCTGCTTAATTGCCTGCCTAATTAACTGCCTAATAATCTGCCTAATTGCCTTCCTAATTAACTGCCTAATTAACTGCCCAATTGCCTGCCTTATTACCTGCCAAATTGACTGCCTTCGTAATAAACTGCCTTATTGCCTGCCTATTTGCCTGCTTAATTGCCTTCCCAATTGCCTGCCTAATTGCCTGTCTAATTAACTGCCTTATTGCCTGCCCAATGGCCTGCCTAATTAACTGCACAATTGCCTGCCTAATTAAATTGCCTAATTGCCTGCCTAATTGACCTTTTAATTAACTGCCTAATTGCCTGCCTAATTATCTACCTAATTGCCTGCCTAATTATCTGCCTAATTATCTGCTTAATTGCCTGCCTAATTATCTGCTTAATTGCCTGCCTAATTAACTGCCAAATTGCCTGCCTAATTAACTGCCCAATTGCCTGTCTAATTAACCGCCTAATTAACTGCCTAATTTCCTGCCTAATTAACTGCCTAATTAACTGCCTAATTGCCTGCCTAATTAACCTCCTAATTAACTGCCTAATTGCCTGCTTAATTATCTGCCTAATTGCCTGCCTAATCATCTGCTTAATTGCCTGCCTAATTAACTGCCTAATTATATGCTTAATTGCCTGCCTAATTAACTGCCTAATTAACTGCCCAATTGCCTGCCTAATTACCTGCCTAATTAACTGCCTAATTAACTGCCCAATTGCCTGCCTAATTGACCGCCTAATTAACTGCCTAATTGCCTGCTTAATTATCTTTCTAATTGCCTGCCGAATTAACTGCCTAATTGACTGCCTAATTGCCAGCCTAATTGCCTGCCTAATTATCTGCCTAATTGCCTGCCTAATTAACTCCCTTATTAACTGCCTAATTGCCTGCCTAATTAACTGCCTAAGTGCCTGCCTAATTGCCTGCCTGAATTACTGCCTGATTGCCTTCTCATATATATGCCTAATTGCCTGCCTAATTAACTGCCTATTTGCCTGCCTAAATGCCTGCCTAATTGCCTGCTTAATTATCTGCCTAATTAACTTCCTTATTAAATGCCTATTTGCCTGTCTAATTAACTGCCTAATTAACTGCCCAATTGCCTGCCTAATAAACTGCCTAATTAACTGCCTAATTGCCTGCCTTATTGACCGCCTAATTAACTGCCTAATTGCCTGCCTTATTGACCGCCTAATTAACTGCCTAATTGCCTGCTTAATTATCTGCCTAATTGCCTGCCTAATCATCTGCTTAATTGCCTGCCTAATTAACAGCCTAATTAACTGCCTAATTGCCTGTTTATTAACCGCCTAATTAACTGCTTAATTGACTGCCAAATTGACCGCCTAATTATATGCCTAATTGCCTGTCTAATTAACTGCCTAATTAACTGCCCAATTGCCTGCCTAATAAACTGCCTAATTAACTGCCTAATTGCCTGCCTTATTGACCGCCTAATTAACTGCCTAATTGCCTGCCTTATTGACCGCCTAAATAACTGCCTAATTAACTGCTTAATAATCTGCCTAATTGCCTGCCTAATTGCCTGCTTAATTATGTGTCTAATTGATTGCCTTATTGACCGCCTAATTAACTGCCTAATTGCCTGCCTAATTATATGCCTAATAGCCTGCCTAATTTTCCTGCCTAATTATCTGCCAAATTGCCTGCCTGCCTAATAAACTGCCTAATTAACTACCTGAATGCCTGCCTAATTGACCGCCTAATTAACTGCCTAATAGCCTGCCTAATTACCTGCCAGCCTAATTAACTGCTTAATTGCCTGCATATTTGCCTGCTTGCCTAATTGCCTGCCAAATTGCCTGCCTGCCTAATTAACAGCTTAATTGCTTGCTCGCCTTATTGCTTGCCTAATTAACTGCATAATTGCCTGCTTAATTACCTGCCTAATTGCCTGCCTAATTGCCTGCCTAATTGCTTGACTAATAAACAGCCTTATTGCCTGCCTAATTGCCTGCTTAATTGCCTGCCTATTTGCCTGCCTAATTAACTTCCTAATTGCCTGCCTAATTGCCTGCCTAATTAACTGCCTAATTACATGCCTTATTATCTGCTAATTGCCTGCCTAATTAACTGCCTAAGTGCCTGCCTAATTGCCTGCCTAATAAACTGCCTGATTTCCAGCTTAATTATCTGCCTAATTGACTACCTAATTAACTGCCTAATTGCCTGCCTAATTGCCTGCCTAATTAACTACCTAATTAACTGCACAAATGCCTGCCTAATTAACTGCCTATAAATGCCTAATTGTCTGCCTAATTAACTGCCTAATTGCCTGCCTAATTGACCGCCTTATTTACTGCTTAATTGCCTGCTTTATTATCTGCCTAATTGCCTGCCTAATTATCTGCTTAATTGCTTGCCTAATAACTGCCTAATTATCTTCTTAATAGCCTGCCTATTTAACTGCCTAATTAACTGCCCAATTGCCTGCCTAATTAAATGCCTAATAAACTGCCCAATTGCCTGCCTAACTGACCGCCTAATTAACTGCCTAATTGCCTGCCTAATTGCCTGCCTAAATATCTGCCTAATAGCCTGCTTTATTACCTGCTAAATTGCATGCCTTCCTAATAAACTGTTTAATTGCCTGCCTAATTGCCTGCCTGCCTAATTGCCTGCCTGCCTAATTGCCTGCCTGCCTAATTGCATGCCTAATTAACTACCTAATTGCCTGCCTAAATGCCTGTCTAATTAACTGTTTTATTGCCTGCACTATTGCCTGCTTAATTGCCTTCCCAATTGCCTGCCTAATTGCCTGTCTAATTAACTGCCTTATTGCCTGCCCAATTGCCTGCCTAATTAACTGCACAATTGCCTGCCTAATTTACTGCTTAATTAAATGCCTAATTACCTGTCTAATTAACTGCCTAATTAACTGCCCAATTGCCCGCCTAATTAACTGCCTAATTTACTGCCTAATTGCCTGCCTAATTGACCGCCTAATTAACTGCCTAATTGCCTGCTTAATTATCTGCCAAATTGCCTGCCTAATTATCTGCTTAATTGCCTGCCTAATTAAATGCCTAATTATCTGCTTAATTGCCTGCCTAATTAACTGCCCAATTGCCTGCATATTAACTGCCTAATTGAATGACAAATTATCTGCTTAATTGCCTGCCTAATTAACTGCCTCACTATCTGCTTAATTGCCTGCCTAATTAACTGCCTAATTAACTGCCCAATTGCCTGCCTAATTAACTGCTTAATTAACTGACCAATTGCCTGCCTAATTGACTGCCTAATTAACTGCCTAATAGCCTGCCTAATTACCTGCCAGCCTAATTAACTGCTTAATTGCCTGCATATTTGCCTGCTTGCCTAATTGCCTGCTTGCCTAATTGCTTGCCTAATAACTGCATAATTGCCTGCTATATTACCTGCCTAATTGCCTGCCTAATTAACTGCACAATTGCCTGCTTAATTACCTGCCTAATTGCCTGCCTAATTGCCTGCCTAATTGCTTGACTAATAAACAGCCTTATTGCCTGCCCAATGGCCTGCCTAATTAACTGCACAATTGCCTGCCTAATTAACTGCCTAATTAAATGCCTAATTGCCTGCCTAATTGACCTTTTAATTAACTGCCTAATTGTCTGCCTAATTAACTGCCTAATTAACTGCCAAATTGCCTGCCTAATTAACTGCCTAATTAACTGCCCAATTGCCTGTCTAATTAACCGCCTAATTAACTGCCTAATTGCCTGCCTAATTAACTGCCTAATTAACTGCCTAATTGCATGCCTAATTAACCGCCTAATTAACTGCCTAATTGCCTGCTTAATTATCTGCCTAATTGCCTGCCTAATCATCTGCTTAATTGCCTGCCTAATTAACTGCCTAATTATATGCTTAAATGCCTGCCTAATTAACTGCCTAATTAACTGCCCAATTGCCTGCCTAATTACCTGCCTAATTAACTGCCCAATTGCCTGCCTAATTGACCGCCTAATTAACTGCCTAATTGCCTGCTTAATTATCTTTCTAATTGCCTGCCGAATTAACTGCCTAATTGACTGCCTTATTGCCAGCCTAATTGCCTGCATAATTATCTGCCTAATTGCCTGCCTAATTAACTTCCTTATTAACTGCCTAATTGCCTGCCTAATTAACTGCCTAAGTGCCTGCCTAATTGCCTGCCTGATTAATTGCCTGATTGCCTTCTCATATATCTGCCTAATTGCCTGCCTAATTAACTGCCTATTTGCCTGCCTAAATGCCTGCCTAATTGCCTGCCTAATTATCTGCTTAATTGCCTGCCTAATAAACTGCCTAAGTGCCTGCCTAATTGCCTGCTTAATTATCTGCATAATTAACTTCCTTATTAAATGCCTATTTGCCTGTCTAATTAACTGCCTAATTAACTGCCCAATTGCCCTGCCTAATAAACTGTCTAATTAACTGCCTAATTGCCTGCCTTATTGACCGCCTAATTAACTGCCTAATTGCCTGCTTAATTATCTGCCTAATTAACTGCACAATTGCCTGCCTAATTAACTGCCTAATTAAATGCCTAATTGCCTGCCTAATTTACCTTTTAATTAACTGCCTAATTGTCTGCCTAATTAACTGCCTAATTAACTGCCAAATTGCCTGCCTAATTAACTGCCTAATTAACTGCCTAATTGCCTGCCTAATTAACTGCCTAATTAACTGCCTAATTGTCTGCCTAATTAACTGCCTAATTAACTGCCAAATTGCCTGCCTATTTAACTGCCTAATTAACTGGCCTATTTGCCTGTCTAATTAACTGCCCAATTGCCTGCCTAATAAACTGTCTAATAAACTGCCCAATTGCCTGCCTAACTGACCGCCTAATTAACTGCCTAATTGCCTGCCTAATTGCCTGCCTAAATATCTGCCTAATAGCCTGCCTAATAGCCTGCTTTATTACCTGCCAAATTGCATGCCTTCCTAATAAACTGTTTAATTGCCTGCCTAATTGCCTGCCTGCCTAATTGCCTGCCTGCCTAATTGCCTGCCTGCCTAATTGCATGCCTAATTAACTACCTAATTGCCTGCCTAAATGCCTGTCTAATTAACTGTTTTATTGCCTGCACTATTGCCTGCTTAATTGCCTTCCCAATTGCCTGCCTAATTGCCTGTCTAATTAACTGCCTTATTGCCTGCCCAATTGCCTGCCTAATTAACTGCACAATTGCCTGCCTAATTTACTTTTAATTAAATGCCTAATTACCTGTCTAATTAACTGCCTAA
>NW_026962523.1:0-41598 GCF_032445375.1 Bacillus rossius redtenbacheri | reverse complement strand
ATTTTAGGCAGGCAATAAGGTAGGCGAATAGTTAGGACAACAATTAGACAGTTAATTAGGCAAGTAATTAGACAGGCAGGCAATTAGGCAGGCAGGCAATTAGGCATGCAATTAAGCAGTTAATTAGGCAGGAAATTTGGTAGGTGATTAGGCAGGCTATTATTCAGGCTATTAGATAGATAATTAGGCAGGCAATTAGGCTATTATTAGGCAGTTAATTTGGCAGGCAATTAGGCAGTTAATTAGGCAGTTAATAAGGCAGGCAATTAGGCAGGTAATTAGGCAGGCAATTAGGCAGGAAATTAAGCAGACGATTAGGCAGATAGTTAGGCAGGCAATTAGGCAGTTAATTAGGCAGGCAATTAAGCAGGCAATTAGGATGGCAATTAGGCAGTAAATTAGGCAGGCATTTAGGCAGTTAATTAGGCAGGCAATTAGGCAGGCAATTAGGCAGTTAATTAGGCAGGCTATTAGGCATGCAATAAGGCAGGCAATTAGGCAGGTAATTAGGCAGGCAATTAGGCAGGCAATTAGACATGCATTTAGGCTGGCATTTAACAGGCAATTAGACAAGCAATTAGGCAGGCAATTAGGCAGGCAATTAAACAGTTAATTAGGCAAGCAATTAGGCAGATAATTAGGCAGGCAATAGGCAGTTAATTGGGCAGGCAATTAGGCAGTTAATTATGTAGGCAATTAAGCAGGCAATAAGGCTGGCAATAAAGCAGTTAATTAGGCAGTTAATTAGGCAGACAATTAGGCAGGCAATTAAGCAGATAATTTGGCAGGTAATTAGGTAGGCAATTATGCAGGCAATTAGGCAGCCAATTAGGCAGATAATTAGGCAGGCAATTGGGCAGTTAATTAGGCAGTTAATTACGCAGGCAATTAGGCAGTTAATTAGGCAGGCAATTAGGCAGTTAATTATGCAGGCAATTAGGCAGGCAATAAGGCAGTTTATTAGGCAGACTATTAGGCAGGCAAGCAATAAGGCAGGCAATTAAGCAGTTAATTAGGCAGGCAAATATGCAGATAATAAGGCAGGCAATAAGGCAGGCAATTAGGCAGGCAATTAATCAGGCAATCAGGCAGGCAATTAGGCAGATAATAAGGCAGTTAATTAGGCAGTTAATTAGGCCGTTAATCAAGCAGGCGATTAGGCAGTTAATTAGGCAAGCAATTAGTCATGCAATAAAGCAAGCAATTAAGCTGGGAATTAGGCAGTTAATAAGGCAAGCAATTAGGCAGGCAATTAAACAGGTAATTAGGCAGGCAATCAATTAGGCATGTAATTAGGCAGGCAATAAGGCAATCAATTAAGCAGGCAATTAGGTAGGCAATTAGGCATGCAATTAAGCAGTTAATTAGGCAGGAAGGCAGTTTGGTAGGTAATTAGGCAGGAATTAGGCAGGCTATTAGATAGATAATTAGACAGGCAATTAACCTATTATTAGGCAGTTAATTAGGCAGGCAATTATGCAGGCAATTATGCAGGCAATAAGGCAGGCCATTATGCAGGCAAATAGGCAGGTAATTAGGCTGGCAATTAGGGAGGAAATTAAGCAGACAATTAGGCAGATAATTAGGCAGGCAATTAGCAAGTTAATTAGGCAGGCAATTAAGCAGGCAATTTGGCTGGCAATTATGCTGGCAATTAGGCAGTTATATAGGTAGGCAATTAGAAAGTTAATTAGGCAGGCAATTAGGCAGGCAATTAGGCAGTTAATTAGTTAGTTAATTAGGCAGTTAAATAGGCAGGCAATTAGGCAGCAATTAGGCAGGTAATTAGGCAGGCAAAAAGGCAGGCAATTAAAAAGGCAATTAGGCTGGCATTTAACAGGCAATTACTCAAGCAATTAGGCAGGCAATTAGGAAGTTAATTAGGCAGACAATTAGGCAGGCAAATAGGCAGGCAAGCAATAAGGGAGGCAAATAAGCAGTAAATTAGGCAGGCAAATAGGCAGATAATTAGGCAGGCAATAAGGCAGGCAATTAGGCAGGCAATTAAGCAGGCACTTAGGCAGGCAATAAGGCAGATAATAAGGCAGTTAATTAGGAAGTTAATTAGGCAGTTAATTAGGCAGGCAATAAGGCAGGCAATTAGGCAGGCAATTATGCAGGTTATTAGGCAAGCAATTAGTCAGGCAATAAGGCAGGCAATTAAGCTGGGAATTAGGCAGTTAATAAGGCAAGCAATTAGGCTGGCAATTAGGCAGTTATATAGGTAGGCAATTAGAAAGTTAATTAGGCAGGCAATTAGGCAGGCAATTAGGCAGTTAATTAGTTAGTTAATTAGGCAGTTAAATAGGCAGGCAATTAGGCAGCAATTAGGCAGGTAATTAGGCAGGCAAAAAGGCAGGCTATTAAAAAGGCAATTAGGCTGGCATTTAACAGGCAATTACTCAAGCAATTAGGCAGGCAATTAGGAAGTTAATTAGGCAGACAATTAGGCAGGCAAATAGGCAGGCAAGCAATAAGGGAGGCAAATAAGCAGTAAATTAGGCAGGCAAATAGGCAGATAATTAGGCAGGCAATAAGGCAGGAAATTAGGCAGGCAATTAAGCAGGCAATTAGGCAGGCAATAAGGCAGATAATAAGGCAGTTAATTAGGAAGTTAATTAGGCAGTTAATTAGGCAGGCAATAAGGCAGGCAATTAGGCAGGCAATTATGCAGGTTATTAGGCAAGCAATTAGTCAGGCAATAAGGCAGGCAATTAAGCTGGGAATTAGGCAGTTAATAAGGCAAGCAATTAGGCAGGCAATTAAACAGTTAATTAGTCAAGCAAGCAATTAGGCAGGTATTTAGGAAGCAAAAAGGCAAGCAATTAAGCAGGCAATTAGGTAGGCAATTAGGAAGGCCATTAGGCAGTTAATTAGGCAGGCTTTTAGGCAGGCTTTTAGGCAAGCAATTTGGCAGGCAAATAGGCAGGAATACAATTAAGCAGTTATTTGGCAAGTAATTAGACAGGCAGGCAATTAGGCAGGCGGCATTTAGGCACGCAATTAAGCAGTTTATTAGGCAGGCAGGCAATTTGGTAGGTAATCAGGCAGGCAATTAGGCAGGCTATTAGATAGATAATTAGGCAGGCAAATAGGCTATTATTAGGCAGTTAATTAGGCAGGCAATCAGGCTATTATCAGGCAAACAGGCAGATAATTAGGCAGGCATTTCAGCAGGCAATTTAGCTGGCAATTAGGCTGGCAATTAGGCAGTTAATTAGAAAAGCATTTAGGCAGTTAAATAGGCAGGCAATTAGGAAGGCAATTAGGCAGTTAATTAAGCAGGCAATTAGGCAGGCAATTAGGCAGGCAATTAGGCAGGCAATAAGGCAGGCAATTAGACAGGCAATTAGGCATTTCATTAGGCAGGCAATCGGCAGGCAATAAGCAGTTAATTAGGCAGGCAATTAGGCTGGCAGTTAGGCATTTATTTAGGTAGGCAGTTAGGCAGTTAATAAATAAGGCAATTAGGCAGGTAAATAGGCAGGCAATTAGACAGACAATTAGGCAGGCAATTAGGCAGTATATTAGGATGGCAATTAGGCAGTTAATTAGGCAGGCAATTAAGCAGGCAATAAGGCTGAAAATTAGGCTGGCAATTAGACAGGCAATTAGGCAAGCAATTAGGCAGTTAATTAGGCAGGCAAATAGGCAGGTAATAAGGCAGTAAATTAGGCAGGCAATTAGGCAGTTAATTAGGCAGGCAATTAGGCAACCTTTTAGGCAGGCAATTAAGCTAGAAATTAGGCAGGCAATTAAGCAGGAAATTAGGCAGGCTAATAGGCAGGTATACAATTAGGCATACAATAAGGCAGGCAATTAGGCAGTTTATTAGGCAGTTAATTAAGCAGGCAATTAGGCAGTTAATTAGGCAGGCAATTAGGCAGTTAATAAGTAAGGCAATTAGGCAGGCAATTAGGCAGGCAATAAGGCAAGCAATTAAGCAGGCAATTAGGTAGGCAATTAGGAAGGCAATTAGGCAGTTTATTAGGCAGAATTTTAGGCAGGCAATAAGGTAGGCGAATAGTTAGGAATACAATTAGGCAGTTAATTAGGCAAGTAATAAGACAGGCAGGCAATTAGGCAGGCAGGCAATTAGGCATGCAATTAAGCAGTTAATTAGGCAGGAAATTTGGTAGGTGATTAGGCAGGCTATTATTCAGGCTATTAGATAGATAATTAGGCAGGCAATTAGGCTATTATTAGGCAGTTAATTTGGCAGGCAATTAGGCAGTTAATTAGGCAGTTAATAAGGCAGGCAATTAGGCAGGTAATTAGGCAGGCAATTAGGCAGGAAATTAAGCAGACGATTAGGCAGATAGTTAGGCAGGCAATTAGGCAGTTAATTAGGCAGGCAATTAAGCAGGCAATTTGGCTGGCAATTAGGATAGCAATTAGGCAGTAAATTAGGCAGGCATTTAGGCAGTTAATTAGGCAGGCAATTAGGCAGGCAATTAGGCAGTTAATTAGGCAGGCTATTAGGCATGCAATAAGGCAGGTAATTAGGCAGGCAATTAGGCAGGCAATTAGACATGCATTTAGGCTGGCATTTAACAGGCAATTAGACAAGCAATTAGGCAGGCAATTAGGCAGGCAATTAGGCAGATAATTAGGCAGGCAATTGGGCAGTTAATTATGTAGTTAATTTGGCAGGCAATTAGGCAGTTAATTAGGCAGTTAATAAGGCAGGCAATTAGGCAGGTAATTAGGCAGGCAATTAGGCAGGAAATTAAGCAGACGATTAGGCAGATAGTTAGGCAGGCAATAAGGCAGTTAATTAGGCAGGCAATTAAGCAGGCAATTTGGCTGGCAATTAGGATGGCAATTAGGCAGTAAATTAGGCAGGCATTTAGGCAGTTAATTAGGCAGGCAATTAGGCAGGCAATTAGGCAGTTAATTAGGCAGGCTATTAGGCATGCAATAAGGCAGGTAATTAGGCAGGCAATTAGGCAGGCAATTAGACATGCATTTAGGCTGGCATTTAACAGGCAATTAGACAAGCAATTAGGAAGGCAATTAGGCAGGCAATTAAACAGTTAATTAGGCAAGCAATTAGGCAGATAATTAGGTAGGCAATAGGCAGTTAATTGGGCAGGCAATTAGGCAGTTAATTATGTAGGCAATTAAGCAGGCAATAAGGCTGGCAATAAAGCAGTTAATTAGGCAGTTAATTAGGCAGACAATTAGGCAGGCAATTAAGCAGATAATTTGGCAGGTTATTAGGTAGGCAATTATGCAGGCAATTAGGCAGCCAATTAGGCAGATAATTAGGCAGGCAATTGGGCAGTTAATTAGGCAGTTAATTACGCAGGCAATTACGCAGTTAATTAGGCAGGCAATTAGGCAGTTAATTATGCAGGCAATTAGGCAGGCAATAAGGCAGTTTATTAGGCAGACTATTAGGCAGGCAAGCAATAAGGCAGGCAATTAAGCAGTTAATTAGGCAGGCAAATATGCAGATAATAAGGCAGGCAATAAGGCAGGCAATTAGGCAGGCAATTAATCAGGCAATCAGGCAGGCAATTAGGCAGGCAATTAGTCAGGCAATCAGGCAGTTAATTAGGCCGTTAATCAAGCAGGCGATTAGGCAGTTAATTAGGCAAGCAATTAGTCATGCAATAAAGCAAGCAATTAAGCTGGGAATTAGGCAGTTAATAAGGCAAGCAATTAGGCAGGCAATTAAACAGGTAAATAGGCAGGCAATCAATTAGGCATGTAATTAGGCAGGCAATAAGGCAATCAATTAAGCAGGCAATTAGGTAGGCAATTAGGCATGCAATTAAGCAGTTAATTAGGCAGGAAGGCAGTTTGGTAGGTAATTAGGCAGGAATTAGGCAGGCTATTAGATAGATAATTAGACAGGCAATTAGGCTATTATTAGGCAGTTAATTAGGCAGGCAATTATGCAGGCAATAAGGCAGGCCATTATGCAGGCAATTAGGCAGGTAATTAGGCTGGCAATTAGGGAGGAAATTAAGCAGACAATTAGGCAGATAATTAGGCAGGCAATTAGCAAGTTAATTAGGCAGGCAATTAAGCAGGCAATTTGGCTGGCAATTAGGCTGGCAATTAGGCAGTTATATAGGTAGGCAATTAGAAAGTGAATTAGGCAGGCAATTAGGCAGGCAATTAGGCAGTTAATTAGTTAGTTAATTAGGCAGTTAAATAGGCAGGCAATTAGGCAGCAATTAGGCAGGTAATTAGGCAGGCAAAAAGGCAGGCAATTAAAAAGGCAATTAGGCTGGCATTTAACAGGCAATTACTCAAGCAATTAGGCAGGCAATTAGGAAGTTAATTAGGCAGACAATTATGCAGGCAAATAGGCAGGCAAGCAATAAGGGAGGCAAATAAGCAGTAAATTAGGCAGGCAAATAGGCAGATAATTAGGCAGGCAATAAGGCAGGCAATTAGGCAGGCAATTAAGCAGGCAATTAGGCAGGCAATAAGGCAGATAATAAGGCAGTTAATTAGGAAGTTAATTAGGCAGTTAATTAGGCAGGCAATAAGGCAGGCAATTAGGCAGGCAATTATGCAGGTTATTAGGCAAGCAATTAGTCAGGCAATAAGGCAGGCAATTAAGTTGGGAATTAGGCAGTTAATAAGGCAAGCAATTAGGCAGGCAATTAAACAGTTAATTAGTCAAGCAAGCAATTAGGCAGGTATTTAGGAAGCAAAAAGGCAAGCAATTAAGCAGGCAATTAGATAGGCAATTAGGAAGGCCATTAGGCAGTTAATTAGGCAGGCTTTTAGGCAGGCTTTTAGGCAAGCAATTTGGCAGGCAAATAGGCAGGAATACAATTAAGCAGTTATTTGGCAAGTAATTAGACAGGCAGGCAATTACGTAGGCGGCATTTAGGCACGCAATTAAGCAGTTTATTAGGCAGGCAGGCAATTTTGTAGGTAATCGGGCAGGCAATTAGGCAGGCTATTAGATAGATAATTAGGCAGGCAAATAGGCTATTATTAGGCAGTTAATTAGGCAGGCAATCAGGCTATTATTAGGCAGTTAATTAGGCAGGCAATCAGGCAGTTAATTAGGCAGGCATTTCAGCAGGCAATTTGGCTGGCAATTAGGCTGGCAATTAGGCAGATAATTAGGCAGGCAATAAGGCAGGCAATTAGGCAGGCAATTAAGCAGTTAATTAGGCAGGCAATTAGGCAGATCATTAGGCAGGCAATATGCAGTTATATATGCAGGCAATTAGGCAGGAAATTAAGCAGGTAATTAGGTAGGCAGTTAGGCAGTTAATTAGACAGTTAATTAGAAAGGCAATTGGAAAGGCAATTAGGCAGGCAATTAGGCAATCAAGCAATAAGTTAAACAATTAGGCAGTTAATTAGGCTGGCAAATAGGCAGATAATTAGGCAGGCAATAAGGCAGGCAATTAGGCAGGCAATTAAGCAGTTAATTAGGCAGGCAATTAGGCAGATCATTAGGCAGGCAATATGCAGTTATATATGCAGGCAATTAGGCAGGAAATTAAGCAGGTAATTAGGTAGGCAGTTAGGCAGTTAATTAGACAGTTAATTAGAAAGGCAATTGGAAAGGCAATTAGGCAGGCAATTAGGCAATCAAGCAATAAGTTAAACAATTAGGCAGTTAATTAGGCTGGCAAATAGGCAGATAATTAGGCAGGCAATAAGGCAGGCAATTAGGCAGGCAATTAAGCAGTTAATTAGGCAAGCAATTAGGAAGATAATTAGGCAGGCAATAGGCAGTTAATTAGGCAGGCAATTAGGCAGTTAATTATGCAGGCAATTAGGCAGTTAATTAGGCAGGCAATGAAGCAGGCAATTTTGATGGCAATTAGGCTGGCAATTACGCAGTTAATTAGGTAGGCAATTAGGCATTTAATTAGGCAGGCAATTAGGCAGGCAATTAGGCAGGTAATTAGGCAGGCTATAAGGCAGGCAATTAGACAGGCAATTTGGCTGGCATTTAACAGGCAATTAGCCAAGCAATTAGGCAGGCAATTAGGCAGTTAGTTAGGCAGACAATTATTCAGGCAATTAGGCAGGCAAGCAATAAGGGAGGCAATTAAGCAGGCAATTAAGCAGGCAATTAGGCAGATAATAAGGCAGTTAATTAGGCAGGCAATTAAGCAGTTAATTATGCAGGCAATTAGGCTATTATTAGGCAGTTAATTAGGCAGGCAATTAAGCAGGCAATAAGACAGGCCATTATGCAGGCAATTAGGCAGGTAATTAGGCAGGCAATTAGGCAGGCAATTAGGCAGATAATTAGGCAGGCAATTGGGCAGTTAATTAGGCAGGCAATTAGGCATTTAATTAGGCAGGCAATTAGTCAGGCAATAAGGCAGGCAATTAAGCTGAAAATAAGGCAGTTTATAAGGCAAGCAATTAGGCAGGCAATTAAACAGTTAATTTTTCAGGCAAGCAATTAGGCAGATGATTAGGCAGGCAATAAGGCAGGCAATAAGGCAGGCAATTAAGCAGATAATAAGGCAGTTAATTAGGCAGGCAATTAGACAGTTAATTATGCAGGCAATTAGGCTATTATTAGGCAGTTAATTAGGCAGGCAATTAAGCAGGCAATAAGACAGGCCATTTTGCAGGCAATTAGGCAGGTAATTAGGCAGGCAATTAGGCAGATAATTAGGAAGATAATTAGGCAGGCAATTGGGCAGTTATATAGGCAGGCAATTAGGCATTTAATTAGGCAGGCAATTAGGCAGGCAATTAGGCAGTTAATAAGGCAGGCAATTAGGCAGGCAATTAGGCAGTTAATTAGGCAGGCAAATAGGCAGATAATTAGGCAGGTTATTAGGAAAACAATTAGTCAGGCAATAAGGCAGGCAATTAAGCTGGGAATTAGGCAGTTAATAAGGCAAGCAATTAGGCAGGCAATTAAACAGTTAATTAGGCAGGCAAGCAATTAGGCAGGTAATAAGGCAGGCAATAAGCAAGCAATTAAGCAGGCAATTAGGTAGGCAATTAGGAAGGCAATTAGGCAGTTTATTAGGCAGAATTTTAGCCAGGCAATAAGGTAGGCGAATAGGCAGGAATACAATTAGGCAGTTAATTAAGCAAGTAATTAGACAGGCAGGCAGTTAGGCAGGCGGGCGATTAGGCATGCAATCAAGCAGTTAATTAGGCAGGCAGGCAGTTTGGTAGGTAATTAGGCAGGAATTAGGCAGGCTATTAGATAGATAATTAGACAGGCAATTAGGCTATTATTAGGCAGTTAATTAGGCAGGCAATTTAGCAGGCAATAGGGCAGGCCATAATGCATGCAATTAGGCAGGTAATTACGCAGGCAATTAAGCAGGAAATTAAGCAGACAATTAGGCAGATTATTAGGCAGGCAATTAGCAAGTTAATTAGGCAGGCAATTAGCAAGTTAATTAAGCAGGCAATTAGGCTGGCAATTAGGCTGGCAATTAGGCAGTTATATAGGTAGGCAATTAGAAAGTTAATTAGGCAGGCAATTAGGCAAGCAATTAAAAAGGCAATTAGGCTGGCATTTAACAGGCAATTACCCAAGCAATTACGCAGGCAATTAGGCAGTTAATTAAGCAGACAATTAGGCAGGCAAATAGGCAGGCAAGCAATAAGGGAGGCAAATAAGCAGTTAATTAGGCAGGCAAATAGGCAGATAATTAGGCAGGCAAAAAGGCAGGCAATTAGGCAGGCAAAAAACGCAGGCAATTAGGCAGGCAATAAGGCAGATAATAAGGCAGTTAATTAGGAAGTTAATTAGGCAGTTATTTAGGAAGGCAATAAGGCAGGAAATTAGGCAGGCAATTATGCAGGTTATTAAGCAAGCATTTAGTCAGGCAATAAGGCAGGCAATTAAGCTGGGAATTAGGCAGTTTATAAGGCAAGCAATTAGGCAGGCAATTAAACATTTAATTAGTCAGGCAAGCAATAAGGCAGGTAATTAGGAAGCAAAAAGGCAAGCAATTAAGCAGGCAATTAAGCAGTTAATTAGGAAAGCAATTAGGCAGATAATTAGGCAGGCAATAGGCAGTTAATTGGGCAGGCAATTAGGCAGTTAAATATGTAGGCAATTAAGCAGGCAATAAGGCTGGCAATAAGGCAGTTAATTAGGCAGTTAATTAGGCAGACAATTAGGCAGGCTATTATGCAGATAATTTGGCAGGTAATTAGGTAGGCAATTAGGCAGGCAATTAGGCAGATAATTAGGCAGGCAATTGGGCAGTTAATTATGTAGTTAATTAGGCAGGAAATTAGGCAGTTAATTAGGCAGGCAATTAGGCAGTTAATTATGCAGGCAATTAGGCAGGCAATTAGGCAGTTAATTAGGCAGACCATTAGACAGGCAATTAGGCAGGCAAGCAATAAAGCAGGCAATTAAGCAGTTAATTAGGCAGGCAAATAGGCAGATAATAAGGCAGGCAATAAGGCAGGCAATTAGCAGGCAATTAATCAGGCAATTAGGCAGGCAATTAGGCAGATGATAAGGCAGTTAATTAGGCAGTTAATTAGGCCGTTAATCAAGCAGGCTATTATGCATTTAATTAGGCAGGCAATTAGGCAGGCAATTAGGCAGGCAATTAGGCAGTTAATTAGGCAAGCAATTAGTCAGGCAATAAGGCAGGCAATTAAGCTGAAAATTAGGCAGTTTATAAGGCAAGCAATTAGGCAGGCAATTAAACAGTTAATTAGGGAGGCAAGCAATTAGCCAGGTAATTAGGCAGGCAATAAGGCAAGCAATTAAGCAGGCAATTAGGTAGGCAATTAGGAAGGCAATTAGGCAGTTTATTAGGCAGGATTTAAGGCAGGCAATTAGGTAGGCAAATAGGCAGGAATACAATTAGGCAGTTAATTAGGCAAGTAATTAGACAGGCAGGCAATTAGGCAGGCAGGCAATTAGGCATGCAATTAAGCAGTTAATTAGGCAGGCAGGCAATTTGGTAGGTAATTAGGCAGGAATTAGGCAGGCTAATAGATAGATAATTAGGCAGGCAATTAGGTTATTATTAGGAAGTTAATTAGGCAGGCAATTAAGCAGGCAATAAGACAGGCAATTATGCAGGCAATTAGGCAGGTAATTAGGCAGGCAATTAGGCAGATAATTAGGCAGGCAATTGGGCAGTTAATTAGGCAGGCAATTAGGCATTTATTAGCAGGCAATAAGGCAGGCAATTAGGCAGTTAATAAGGCAGGCAATTAAGCTGGGAATTAGGCAATTAATAAGGCAAGCAATTAGGCAGGCAATTAAACAGTTAATTAGGCAGGCAAGCAATTAGGCAGGTAATTAGGCAGGCAATAAGCAAGCAATTAAGCAGGCAATATGTAGGCAATAAGGAAGGAAATTAGGCAGTTTATTACGCAGAATTTTAGGCAGGCAATAAGGTAGGCGAATAGGCAGGAATTCAATTAGGCAGTTAATTAGGCAAGTAATTAGACAGGCAGGCAATTAGGCAGGCAAGCAAGAGGGCAGGCAATTAAGCAATTAATTAGGCAGGCAAATAGGCAGATTATTAGGCAGGCAATAAGGCAGGTAATTAGGCAGGCAAATAACCAGGCAATTAGGCAGGCTATTAGGCAAATAATAAGGCAGTAAATTAGGCAGTTAATTAGGCCTTTAATTAGGCAGGCAATTATGCAGTTAATTAGGCAGGCAATTAGGCAGGCAATTAGGCAGTTAATTAGGCAAACAAATAGTCAGGCAATAAGGCAGGCAATTAAGCTGGGAATTAGGCAGTTAATAAGGCAAGCAATTAGGCAGGCAATTAAACAGTTAATTAGGCAGGCTAGCAATTAGGCAGGTAATTAGGCAGGCAATAAGGCAAGCAATTAAGCAGGCAATTAGGTAGGCAATTAGGAAGGCAATTAGGCAGTTTATTAGGCAGAATTTTAGGCAGGCAATAAGGTAGGCGAATAGTTAGGAATACAATTAGGCAGTTAATTAGGCAAGTAATTAGACAGGCAGGCAATTAGGCAGGCAGGCAATTAGGCATGCAATTAAGCAGTTGATTAGGCAGGAAATTTGGTAGGTGATTAGGCAGGCTATTATTCAGGCTATTAGATAGATAATTAGGCAGGCAATTAGGCTATTATTAGGCAGTTAATTTGGCAGGCAATTAGGCAGTTAATTAGGCAGTTAATAAGGCAGGCAATTAGGCAGGTAATTAGGCAGGCAATTAGGCAGGAAATTAAGCAGACGATTAGGCAGATAGTTAGGCAAGCAATTAGGCAGTTAATTAGGCAGGCAATTAAGCAGGCAATTTGGCTGGCAATTAGGATGGCAATTAGGCAGTAAATTAGGCAGGCATTTAGGCAGTTAATTAGGCAGGCAATTAGGCAGGCAATTAGGCAGTTAATTAGGCAGGCTATTAGGCATGCAATAAGGCAGGCAATTAGGCAGGTAATTAGGCAGGCAATTAGGCAGGCAATTAGACATGCATTTAGGCTGGCATTTAACAGGCAATTAGACAAGCTATTAGGCAGGCAATTAGGCAGGCAATTAAACAGTTATTAGGCAAGCAATTAGGCAGATAATTAGGCAGGCAATAGGCAGTTAATTGGGCAGGCAATTAGGCAGTTAATTATGTAGGCAATTAAGCAGGCAATAAGGCTGGCAATAAAGCAGTTAATTAGGCAGTTAATTAGGCAGACAATTAGGCAGGCAATTAAGCAGATAATTTGGCAGGTAATTAGGTAGGCAATTATGCAGGCAATTAGGCAGCCAATTAGGCAGATAATTAGGCAGGCAATTGGGCAGTTAATTACGCAGTTAATTACGCAGGCAATTAGGCAGTTAATTAGGCAGGCAATTAGGCAGTTAATTATGCAGGCAATTAAGCAGGCAATAAGGCAGGAAATTAGGCAGGCAAATATGCAGATAATAAGGCAGGCAATAAGGCAGGCAATTAGGCAGGCAATTAATCAGGCAATCAGGCAGGCAATTAGGCAGGCAATTAATCAGGCAATCAGGCAGTTAATTAGGCCGTTAATCAAGCAGGCGATTAGGCAGTTAATTAGGCAAGCAATTAGTCATGCAATAAAGCAAGCAATTAAGCTGGGAATTAGGCAGTTAATAAGGCAAGCAATTAGGCAGGCAATTAAACAGGTAAATAGGCAGGCAATCAATTAGGCATGTAATTAGGCAGGCAATAAGGCAATCAATTAAGCAGGCAATTAGGTAGGCAATTAGGCATGCAATTAAGCAGTTAATTAGGCAGGAAGGCAGTTTGGTAGGTAATTAGGCAGGAATTAGGCAGGCTATTAGATAGATAATTAGACAGGCAATTAGGCTATTATTAGGCAGTTAATTAGGCAGGCAATTATGCAGGCAATAAGGCAGGCCATTATGCAGGCAATTAGGCAGGTAATTAGGCTGGCAATTAGGGAGGAAATTAAGCAGACAATTAGGCAGATAATTAGGCAGATAATTAGGCAGGCAATTAGCAAGTTAATTAGGCAGGCAATTAAGCAGGCAATTTGGCTGGCAATTAGGCTGGCAATTAGGCAGTTATATAGGTAGGCAATTAGAAAGTGAATTAGGCAGGCAATTAGGCAGGCAATTAGGCAGTTAATTAGTTAGTTAATTAGGCAGTTAAATAGGCAGGCAATTAGGCAGCAATTAGGCAGGTAATTAGGCAGGCAAAAAGGCAGGCAATTAAAAAGGCAATTAGGCTGGCATTTAACAGGCAATTACTCAAGCAATTAGGCAGGCAATTAGGAAGTTAATTAGGCAGACAATTATGCAGGCAAATAGGCAGGCAAGCAATAAGGGAGGCAAATAAGCAGTAAATTAGGCAGGCAAATAGGCAGATAATTAGGCAGGCAATAAGGCAGGCAATTAGGCAGGCAATTAAGCAGGCAATTAGGCAGGCAATAAGGCAGATAATAAGGCAGTTAATTAGGAAGTTAATTAGGCAGTTAATTAGGCAGGCAATAAGGCAGGCAATTAGGCAGGCAATTATGCAGGTTATTAGGCAAGCAATTAGTCAGGCAATAAGGCAGGCAATTAAGTTGGGAATTAGGCAGTTAATAAGGCAAGCAATTAGGCAGGCAATTAAACAGTTAATTAGTCAAGCAAGCAATTAGGCAGGTATTTAGGAAGCAAAAAGGCAAGCAATTAAGCAGGCAATTAGATAGGCAATTAGGAAGGCCATTAGGCAGTTAATTAGGCAGGCTTTTAGGCAGGCTTTTAGGCAAGCAATTTGGCAGGCAAATAGGCAGGAATACAATTAAGCAGTTATTTGGCAAGTAATTAGACAGGCAGGCAATTACGTAGGCGGCATTTAGGCACGCAATTAAGCAGTTTATTAGGCAGGCAGGCAATTTTGTAGGTAATCGGGCAGGCAATTAGGCAGGCTATTAGATAGATAATTAGGCAGGCAAATAGGCTATTATTAGGCAGTTAATTAGGCAGGCAATCAGGCTATTATTAGGCAGTTAATTAGGCAGGCAATCAGGCAGTTAATTAGGCAGGCATTTCAGCAGGCAATTTGGCTGGCAATTAGGCTGGCAATTAGGCAGTTAATTAGTAAAGCATTTAGGCAGTTAAATAGGCAGGCAATTAGGAAGGCAATTAGGCAGATAATTAAGCAGGCAATTAGGCAGGCAATTAGGCAGGCAATTAGGCAGGCAATAAGGCAGGCAATTAGACAGGCAATTAGGCATTTCATTAGGCAGGCAATCGGCAGGCAATAAGCAGTTAATTAGGCAGGCAATTAGGCTGGCAGTTAGGCAGTTATTTAGGTAGGCAGTTAGGCAGTTAATAAATAAGGCAATTAGGCAGGTAAATAGGCAGGCAATTAGACAGACAATTAGGCAGGCAATTAGGCAGATTATTAGGATGGCAATTAGGCAGTTAATTAGGCAGGCAATTAAGCAGGCAATAAGGCTGAAAATTAGGCTGGCAATTAGACAGGCAATTAGGCAAGCAATTAGGCAGTTAATTAGGCAGGCAAATAGGCAGGTAATAAGGCAGGCAATTAAGCAGGCAATTAGGCAGTAAATTAGGCAGGCAATTAGGCAGTTAATTAGGCAGGCAATTAGGCAACCTTTTAGGCAGGCAATTAAGCTAGAAATTAGGCAGGCAATTAAGCAGGAAATTAGGCAGGCTAATAGGCAGGTATACAATTAGGCATACAATAAGGCAGGCAATTAGGCAGTTTATTAGGCAGTTAATTAAGCAGGCAATTAGGCAGTTAATTAGGCAGGCAATTAGGCAGTTAATAAGTAAGGCAATTAGGCAGGCAATTAGGCAGGCAATAAGACAGAAAATAAGGCAGGCAATTAGGCAGGCAATAAAGCAGGCAATTAGGCAGGCAATTAGGCAGATAATTAGGCAGGCAATTGGGCAGTTAATTAGGCAGGCAATTAGGCATTTAATTAGGCAGGAAATTAGGCAGGCAATTAGACAAGCAATTAGGTAGGCAATAAGGCAGGCAATTAGGCAGTTAATTAGGCAGACAATTAGTCAGGCAATTAGACAGGCAAGCAATAAGGGAGGAAATTAAGCAGTTAATTAGGCAGGCAAATAGGCAGATAATTAGGCAGGCAATAAGGCAGGCAATTAGGCAGGCAATTAGGCAGGCAATTAGGCAGATAATTAGGCAGTTAATTAGGCCGTTAATTAGACAGGCAATTATGCAGTTAATTAGGCAGGCAATTAGGCAGGCAATTAGGCAGTAAATTAGGAAGGCAATAAGCAGTAAATTAAGCTGGCAATTAGGCAGGCAATTAGGCAGTTAATTAGGCAGTTAATTAGGCAGTTAAATAGGCAGGCGATTAGGCACGCGATTAGGCAGGCAATTAGGCATTCAAGCAATTAAGAGTGCAATTAGGCAGTTAATAAGACGGGCAAATAGGCAGATAATTAGGCAGGCAATAAGGCAGGCAATTAGGCAGGCAATTAAGCAGTTAATTAGGCAGGCAATTAGGCAGATCATTAGGCAGGCAATATGCAGTTATATATGCAGGCAATTAGGCAGGAAATTAAGCAGGTAATTAGGTAGGCAATTAGGCAGTTAATTAGACAGTTAATTAGAAAGGCAATTGGAAAGGCAATTAGGCAGGCAATTAGGCAATCAAGCAATAAGTTAAACAATTAGGCAGTTAATTAGGCTGGCAAATAGGCAGATAATTAGGCAGGCAATAAGGCAGGCAATTAGGCAGGCAATTAAGCAGTTAATTAGGCAAGCAATTAGGAAGATAATTAGGCAGGCAATAGGCAGTTAATTAGGCAGGCAATTAGGCAGTTAATTATGCAGGCAATTAGGCAGTTAATTAGGCAGGCAATGAAGCATTCAATTTGGATGGCAATTAGGCTGGCAATTAGGCAGTTAATTAGGTAGGCAATTTGGCATTTAATTAGGCAGGCAATTAGGCAGGCAATTAGGCAGGTAATTAGGCAGGCAATAAGGCAGGCAATTAGACAGGCAATTTGGCTGGCATTTAACAGGCAATTAGCCAAGCAATTAGGCAGGCAATTAGGCAGTTAGTTAGGCAGACAATTATTCAGGCAATTAGGCAGGCAAGCAATAAGGGAGGCAATTAGGCAGGCAATTAAGCAGGCAATTAGGCAGATAATAAGGCAGTTAATTAGGCAGGCATTTAAGCAGTTAATTATGCAGGCAATTAGGCTATTATTAGGCAGTTAATTAGGCAGGCAATAAGAAAGGAAATAAGACAGGCCATTATGCAGGCAATTAGGCAGGTAATTAGGCAGGCAATTAGGCAGGCAATTAGGCAGATAATTAGGCAGGCAATTGGGCAGTTAATTAGGCAGGCAATTAGGCATTTAATTAGGCAGGCAATTAGTCAGGCAATAAGGCAGGCAATTAAGCTGAAAATAAGGCAGTTTATAAGGCAAGCAATTAGGCAGGCAATTAAACAGTTAATTTTTCAGGCAAGCAATTAGGCAGATGATTAGGCAGGCAATAAGGCAGGCAATAAGGCAGGCAATTAAGCAGGCAATTAGGCAGATAATAAGGCAGTTAATTAGGCAGGCAATTAGGCAGTTAATTATGCAGGCAATTAGGCTATTATTAGGCAGTTAATTAGGCAGGCAATTAAGCAGGCAATAACACAGGCCATTTTGCAGGCAATTAGGCAGGTAATTAGGCAGGCAATTAGGCAGGCAATTAGGAAGATAATTAGGCAGGCAATTGGGCAGTTATAAAGGCAGGCAATTAGGCAT
Organism: Bacillus rossius redtenbacheri; assembly: GCF_032445375.1. Taxonomy (NCBI): domain Eukaryota; kingdom Metazoa; phylum Arthropoda; class Insecta; order Phasmatodea; family Bacillidae; genus Bacillus; species Bacillus rossius. Next base: position 24,455 of record NW_026962523.1, on the reverse strand, counting down.
TTAATTAGGCAGGCAATTAGGCAGGCAATTAGGCAGTTAATAAGGCAGGCAATTAGGCAACCATTAGGCAGTTAATTAGGCAGGCAAATAGGCAGATAATTAGGCAGGTTATTAGGCAAACAATTAGTCAGGCAATAAGGCAGGCAATTAAGCTGGGAATTAGGCAGTTAATAAGGCAAGCAATTAGGCAGGCAATTAAACAGTTAATTAGGCAGGCAATAAGCAAGCAATTAAGCAGGCAATTAGGTAGGCAATTAGGAAGGCAATTAGGCAGTTTATTAGGCAGAATTTTAGCCAGGCAATAAGGTAGGCGAATAGGCAGTTAATTAGGCAAGTAATTAGACAGGCAGGCAATTAGGCAGGCAAGCAAGACGGCAGGCAATTAAGCAGTTAATTAGGCAGGCAAATAGGCAGATAATAAGGCAGGCAATAAGGCAGGTAATTAGGCAGGCAAATAAGCAGGCAATTAGGCAGGCAATTAGGCAGATAAATAGGCAGTTAATCAGGCAGTTAATTAGGCCGTTAATCAGGCAGGCAATAATGCAGTTAATTAGGCAGGCAATTAGGCAGGCAATTAGGCAGTTAATTAGGCAGGCTATTAGATAGATAATTAGGCAGGCAAATTGGCTATTTTTAGGCAGTTAATTAGGTAGGCAATTAGGCAGTTAATTAGGCAGTAAATTAGGCAGGCAATTAGGCAGGTAATAAGGCAGGCAATTAGGCAGGAAATTAAGCAGATAATTAGGCAGATAGTTAGGCAGGCAATTAGGCAGTTTTTAGGCAGGCAATTAAGCAGGCAATTTTGCTGGCAATTAGGCTGGCAATTAGGCAGTCAATTAGGTAGGCAATTAGGCAGTTAATTAGACAGGCAATTAGGCATGCAATTAGGCAGTTTATTAGTTAGGCTTTTAGGCATGCAATAAGGCAGGCAATTAGGCAGGTAATTAGGCAGGCAATTAGGCAGGCAATTAGACATTCATTTAAACTGGCATTTAACAGGAAATTAAACAAGCAATTAGGCAGGCAATTGGCAGGCAATTAAGCAGTTAATTAGGCAAGCAATTAGGCAGATAATTAGGCAGGCAATAGGCAGTTAATTGGGCAGGCAATTAGGCAGTTAATTAGGTAGGCAATTAAGCAGGCAATAAGGCTGGCAATAAGGCAGTTAATTAGGCAGTTAATTAGGCAGACAATTAGGCAGACAATTAAGCAGATAATTTGGCAGGTAATTAGGTAGGCAATTAGGCAGGCAATTAGGCAGCCAATTAGGCAGATATTTAGTCAGGCAATTAGGCAGTTAATTAGGCAGTTAATTAAGCAGGCAATTAGGCAGTTAATTAGGCAGGCAATTAGGCAATTAATTATGCAGGCAATTAGGCAGGCAATTAGGCAGTTAATTGAGCAGACTATTAGGCAGGCAAGCAATAAGGCAGGCAATTAAGAAGTTAATTAGGCAGGCAAATAGGCAGATAATAAGGCAGGCAATAACGCAGGATATTAGGCAGGCAATTAATCAGGCAATTAAGCAGGCAATTAGGCAGATAATAAGGCAGTTAATTAGGCAGTTAATTAGGCCGTTAATCAAGCAGGCAATTATGCAGTTAATTAGGCAGGCAATTAGGCAGGCAAATAGGCATTTAATTAGTTAAGCAAATAGTCAGGCAATAAGGCAGGCAATTAAGCTGGGAATTAGGCAGTTAATAAGGCAAGCAATTAGGCAGGCAATTAAACAGGTAATTAGGCAGGCAAGCAATTAGGCATGTAATTAGGCAGGCAATAAGGCAATCAATTAAGCAGGCAATTAGGTAGGCAATTAGGAAGGCAATTAGGCAGTTTATTAGGCAGGATTTAAGGCAGGCAATTAGGTAGGCAAATAGGCAGGAATACAATTAGGCAGTTAATTAAGCAAGTAATTAGACAGGCAGGCTATTAGGCAGGCGGGCGATTAGGCATGCAATCAAGCAGTTAATTAGGCAGGCAGTTTGGTAGGTAATTAGGCAGGAATTAGGCAGGCAAATAGGCAGGCAAGCAATAAGGGAGGCAAATAAGCAGTTAATTAGGAAGTTAATTAGGCAGTTATTTAGGAAGGCAATAAGGCAGGAAATTAGGCAGGCAATTATGCAGGTTATTAGGCAAGCAATTAGTCAGGCAATAAGGCAGGCAATTAAGCTGGGAATTAGGCAGTTTATAAGGCAAGCAATTAGGCAGGCAATTAAACATTGAATTAGTCAGGCAAGCAATAAGGCAGGTAATTAGGAAGCAAAAAGGCAAGCAATTAAGCAGGCAATTAGGTAGGCAATTAGGAAGGCAATTAGGCAGTTAATAAGGCAGGAAATTGAGCAAGCAATTAGGCAGGCAGGCAATTAGGCAGTTAATTAGGCAGGCAATTAGGCAGGCTTTTAGGCAGGCAGTTAGGCAGGCAAATAAGCAGGAATACAATTAAGCAGTTATTTGGCAAGTAATTAGACAGGCAGGCAATTAGGCAGGCAGGCATTTGGCACGCAATTAAGCAGTTAATTAGGCAGGCAGGCAATTTGGTAGGTAATTAGGCAGGCAATTAGGCAGGCTATTAGATAGATGATTAGGCAGGCAATTAGTCTATTATTAGGAAGTTAATTAGGCAGGCAATAAGGCTATTATTAGGCAGTTAATTAGGCAGGCAATTAGGCAGTTATTAGGCAGTTAATTAGGCAGGCAATTAAGCAGGTATTTAGGCAGGCAATTAGGCAGGAAATTAAGCAGACATTTAGGCATATAATTAGGCAGGCAATCAGGCAGTTAATTAGGAAGGCAATTAAGCAGGCAATTTGGCGGGCAATTAGGCAGTTAATTAGGAATGCATTTAGGCAGTTAATAAGGCAGGCAATTAGGAAGGCAATTAGGCAGTTAATTAAGCAGGCAATTAGGCAGGCAATTAGGCAGGCAATAAGGCAGTCAATTAGACAGGCAATTAGGCATTTAATTAGGCAGTTAATTAGGCAGGCAATAGGCAGGCAATAAGCAGTTAATTAGGCAGGCAATTAGGCTGGCAGGCAATTAGGCAGTTTATTAGGCTGGCAGTTAGGCAGTTAATTAGGTAGGCAATAAGGCAGTTAATAAGTTAGGCAATAAGCAGGTAATTAGGCAGGCAATTAGACAGACAATAAGGCAGGCAATAAGGCAGGCAATTAAGCAGATTATTAGGCTGGCAATTAGGCAGGTAATTAGACAGGCAATTAGGGTTGGCATTTAACAGGCAATTAGACAAGCAATTAGGCAGGCAATTAGGCATTTAATTAGGCAGGCAATTAGGCAGGCAGACAATTAGGCAGGTAATTAGGCAGGCAATTAGGCAGGTAATTAGGCAGGCAATTGGCAGGCAATTAGGCAGGCAATTAAACAGGCAAAAAGTAAGCAGACATTTAGGCAGACAATCTGGTAGGCAATTAGGCAATTAATTAGGTAGGCAATTAAGCAGGGAATTAAGCAGTTAATTAGGCAGGCAATAAGACAGATTATTAAGCATGCAATTAGGCAGGCATAAAGGCAGTTAATTAGGCAAGCAATTACGCAGCTAATTCGGCAGGCAATTAGGCACGCAATTAGGCAGGCAATTAAGGAGGCAATTTGGCAGTTAATTAGGCAAGCAATAAGGCAAGCAATTAGGCAGGAAGTTACTTAGGCAGGCAGGCAATTAGGAAGGCTATAAGGCAGTTAATAAGGCAGTTTATTAGGCCTTGTAATTAGACAGTTAATTTAACAGGCAATTAAGCAGGCAATTAGGCAGGCAATTAGGCAGGCAGGAAATTAGGCAGGTAGGCAATTAGGCAAGTAATTAGGCAGGCAATTAGGCAGGCAATCAGGCAAGCAATAAAGAAAGGCAGTTAGGCAGGTAATTAGGCAGGCAATACGGCAGGCAATTAGGCAGTTAATTAGGCAGGAAATAAGGCAGGCAATTAGGCAGGTAATTAGGCAGTTAATTAGGCAGGCAATTAGGCTGGCAATTAGACAAGCAATAAACAACTAATTAGGCAGTTAATAAGTCAGGCAATTAGTCAATCAAATAGTCATCAATCAGGCAGTTAACTAGGCAGGCAATAAGCAAGTTAATAAAGCAGGCAATTAGGCAGGCAGGAAATTAGGCAAAGAGGCAGGCAATTAGGCAATTAATTAGAAAGGCAATTAGGCAGGCAATTAGGCAGGTAATTAGGCAGGCAGTTAGGCAGGCAATTAGGCAGGCAATTAGGCAGTTAATAAGGCAGGCTATTAGGTAGGCAATGAGGCAGGCAATAAGGCAGGTAGGTAATTAGTCAGGCAATTAGGCAGGCAATTAAGCAGTCAATTAGATAGGCAGGCAATATAGCAAGCAGGCAGTAAGGCAGGCAATTAGGCAAGCAATAAGGCAGGCAAATAGGCAGTAAGTCAGGCAGGCAATTAGGAAGTTAATTAGGCAGGCAATAAGGCAGGCAATTAGGCAGTAAATTAGGCAAGCAATTAGGCAAGCAATTAGGCAGGAATTTACTTAGGCAGGCAGGCAATTAAGAAGGCTATAAGACAGTTAATTAGGCAGGTAGATAGGCAAATAATGAGGCAGGCAATTTAGCAGTTAATTAGGCAGGCAATTAGGCAGGCAATTAAGCAGGCAATTAGGCAGGCAGGCAATAAGGCAGGCAGTAAGGCATATAATTAGGCAGGTAATTAGGCAAATAATGAGGCAGGCAATTAGGCAGTTAATTAGGCAGACAATAAGGCAGGCAATTAAGCAGGCAATTTGGCAGGCAATTAAGCACGCAATTAGGCAGTAAATTAAGCAAGCAATTAGGCAAGCAATTAGGCAGGAATTTACTTAGGCAGGCAGGCAATTAGGAAGGCTATAAGACAGTTAATTAGGCAGTTTATTAGGCCTTGCAATTAGGCAGTTAATTAAACAGGCAATTAGGCAGGCAATTAGGCAGGCAATTAGGCAGGCAATTAGGCAGGCAATTAGGCAGGCAATTAAGTAGGAAATTAGGCAGGCAATTATGCAGGCAATTAGGCAGGCAGGCAATTAGGCAGGCAGTAAGGCAGAGAATTAAGCAGGCAATTAGGCATGCAATTAAGAATGCAATTTGGCAGGCAATTAAGCAGGCAATTAGGCAGCCAGGAAATAATGCAAAAGGCAGGCAATTAGGCAATTAATTAGTTCGATATTCGCAGTTTGCGGTAGAATGTATATGGTATGCGGATTGCGTTTTGCGGTTCGCAGATTCAGTTGCAGTTTGAAGTTCGCAGTTCGCAAATCACAAATTGTCGTTTGCGGAATTCGGTTTTCGGTTAGGCTATTAATTAGACAGGCAAGTAGGCAGGCAATTATGCAGTTAATAAGGCAGGCAAGCCATTTGGCAGGTAATTAGGCAGGCATTTAGGCAGTTAATAAGGAAGGCAATTACAAAGTCAATTAGGCAGGAAGGCAGGCAATTAGGTTGGCAATTAGGTAAACAATTAGGCAGGCAATTAGGCAGGGAATTAAGCAGGCAATTGAGCAGGTAATTAGGCAGGCAATTAGGCAGGCAATTAGTCAGGCAATAAGGCAGGCAATTAGGCAGTATATAAGGCAGGCAATTAGTTAGGCTCTTAGGCAGGCATTTAGGCAAACAAATAGGCAGGCATACAATTAGGCATGCAATTAGGCAGGATATTAGGTAGGCAATTAAGCAAGCAATTAGGCAGGCAATAAGGCTATTAATTTGACAGGCAATTAGGCAGTTAAAAAGGCAGGCAATTAGGCTGGCAATTAGGCTGGCAATTAAGCAGTTAATTAGGCAGGCAAGCCATTTGGCAGGTAATTAGGTAGGCAATAAGGCAAGCAATTAAGCAGGCAGTTAAGGAGGCAATTAGGCAGTTAATTAGGCAAGCACTTAGGCAGGCAGGCATTTAGGCTGGCAGGCATTTAGGCATAAAATTAAGCAGTTAATTGGGCAAGCAGGCAATTTGGCAGGTAATTAGGCAGGCAATTAGGCAGGCAAAAAGGCATGCAATTAGGCAGGCAATTAGGCAGTTAATAAGGCAGGGAATTACAAAGTCAATTAGGCAGGAAGGCAGGCAATTAGGTTGGCAATTAGGTAAACAATAAGGCAATTTAATTAGGCAGGGAATTAAGCAGGCAATTGAGCAGGTAATTAGGCAGGCAATTAGGCAGGCAATTAGTCAGGCAATAAGGCAGGAAATTAAGCAGTATATAAGGCAGGCAATAAGGTAGGCAATGAGGCAGGCAATTAGGTAGGTAGATAATTAGTCAGGCAAATACGCAGGCATTTAAGCAGGTAATTAGATAGGCAGGCAATATAGCAAGCAGGCAATTATGAAGTCAATTAGGCAGGCAATTAGGCAGGAAGCCAGGCAATTAGGTAGGCAATTAGATAAACAATTAGGCAGGCAATTACGCAGTAATTAGGCAGGCAATTAGGCAGTTAATTATGCAGGCAATTAGGCAGTTAATTAAATTGGAAGGCAGGCAATTAGGTAGGCAATTTGGTAGGCAATTAGGCAGGCAAGCAATTAGGCAGGCAGTAAGGCAGTTAATTAGGCAGGTAATTAGACAAATAATTAGGCAGGCAATTAGGCAGTTAATTAGGCAGGCAATTAGGCAGGCAATAAGGCAGATAATTAGGCAAGCAATTAGACAGGCAATTAGGCAGGCAATTAAGCAGGCAATTTGGCAGGTAATTACGCAGGCAATTAGGCAGGCAATTAGGCAGGCAATTAGGCAGGCAATTAGGCAGTTAATAAGGTAGGAAATTAGGCAGTTAATAAGGCAGGCAATTATGAAGTCAATTAGTCAGCCAATTAGGCAGGAAGGCAGGCAATTAGTCAGGAAGGAGGGCAATAAGGTAGGCAATTAGGTAGGCAATAAGGCAGGCAAGCAATAAAACAGGCTGTAAGGCAGTTAATTAGGTAGGCAATTAGGCATATAATTAGGCAGGCAATTAGGTAGTTAATTAGGGAGGCAAATAGGCAGGCAATTAGGCAGGCAATAAGGCAGGAATTAAGCAGTTAATTAGGCATGCAATAAGACAGATGATTAAACAGGTAATTAGGCAGTTAATTCGGCAGGCAATTAGGCAGGCAATAAGGCAGGAAATAGGCAGTTAATTAGGCAGGCAATCAGGCAGTAAATTAGGCAGTAAATTAGGCAGGCAATTAGGCAGATAATTTGGCAGGCAATTGGACAGGCAATTAGGCAGATAATTAGGCAGGCAATTAGACAGTTAATAAGGCAATTAATTAGGTAGGCAATTAAGCAGGCAATTAGGCAGTTAATTAGTTAGGCAATTAGGCAGTTAATTAGGCAGGCAATTAGGCACTTATTTAGGCAGGCAATTAGGCAGGCATGCAATAAGGCAGGCAATTAGGCAGTTAATTAGGCAGGCAATTAGGCAGACAATTAGGCAGTTAATTAGGCAGGCAATTAGGAAGTTAATTAGGCAGGCAATTAGGCAGTTAATTAGGCCCCTAATAAGGCAGGCTATTGTGCAGTTAATTAGGCAGGCAGGCAATTAGGCAGGCTATTAAGCAGTTCATTAGGCAAGGATGCAATCTGGCAGGTTATTAGGCAGGCAATTAGGCAGGCAATTGGGCAGGCAATTAGGCAGGCAATTAGGCAGGCAATTAGGCAGGCAATAAGGCAGGCAAATAGGCAGGATACTAGACAGCCAATTAGGCAGGCAATTAGGCATTAAATTAGGCAGATAATTAGGCAGGAAATTAGGCAGGCAATTAAGCAGGGTATTAATCAGTTAATTAGGCATGCAATAAGACAGATGATTAGGCAGGCAATAAGGCAGTTAATTCGGCAGGCAATTAGTCAGGCAATAAGGCAGGAAATAGGCAGTTAATTAGGCAGGCAATTAAGGAGTTAATTAGGCAGTAAATTAGGCAGGCAATTAGGCAGTTAATTAGGCAGGCAATAGAGCAGGCAATTAGGTAGTTAATTAGGCAGGCAATTAAACAGATAATTTGGCAGGCAATTGGACAGGCAATTAGGCAAGCAATTAGGCAGGCAATTAGGCAGATAATTAGGCAGATAATTAGTCAGGCAATTAGGCACTTAATTAGACAGGCAATTAGGCAGGCAAGCTGTTAGGCAGGCAATTAGGAAGTTAATTAGGCAGGCAATTAGGTAGTTAATTAGGCAGGCAATTAGGCAGGCAATTAGGCAGTTAATAAGGCAGGCAATTAGGCAGGCAATTAGGCAGTTAATTAGGCAGGCAAATAGGCAGATAATTAGGCAGGTTATTAGGCAAACAATTAGTCAGGCAATAAGGCAGGCAATTAAGCTGGGAATTAGGCAGTTAATAAGGCAAGCAATTAGGCAGGAAATTAAACAGTTAATTAGGCAGGTAATTAGGCAGGCAATAAGCAAGCAATTAAGCAGGCAATTAGGTAGGCAATTAGGAAGGCAATTAGGCAGTTTATTAGGCAGAATTTTAGCCAGGCAATAAGGTAGGCGAATAGGCAGGAATACAATTAGGCAGTTAATTAGGCAAGTAATTAGACAGGCAGGCAATTAGGCAGGCAAGCAAGACGGCAGGCAATTAAGCAGTTAATTAGGCAGGCAAATAGGCAGATAATAAGGCAGGCAATAAGGCAGGTAATTAGGCAGGCAATTAGGCAGGCAGGAAATAATGCAAAAGGCAGGCAATTAGGCAATTAATTAGTTCGCAATTCACAGTTTGCGGTAGAATGTATATGGTATGCGGATTGCGTTTTGCGGTTCGCAGTTTCAGTTGCAGTTTGAAGTTCGCAGTTCGCAAATCGCAAATTGTCGTTTGCGGATTTCGGTTTTCGGTTAGGCTATTAATTAGACAGGCAAGTAGGCAGGCAATTATGCAGTTAATAAGGCAGGCAAGCCATTTGGCAGGTAATTAGGCAGGCAATAAGGCAAGCAATTAAGCAGACAATTAAGGAGCAATTAGGCAGTTAATTAGGCAAGCAATTAGGCAGGCAGGCATTTAGGCAGGCAGGCAATAAGGCATGCAATTAAGCAGTTAATTGGGCAAGCAGGCAATTTCGCAGGTAATTAGGCAGGCAATTAAGCAGGCAATAAGGCATGCAATTAGGCAGGCAATTAGCAAGTTAATAAGGCAGGCAATTATGAAGTCAATTAGGCAGGCAATTAGGCAGGAAGGAAGGCAATTAGGTAGGCAATAGGTAAACAATTAGGCAGGCAATTAGGCAGGCAATTAGGCAGGTAAATTAAGCAGGCAATTAGGCAGGCAATTAGGCAGGTAATTAGGCAGGCAATTAAGCAGGCAATTAGGCAGGCAATAAAGCAGCATGTGGCAGTTAATTAGGCAGGCAATACGCCAGTGAATAAGGCAGGCAATTATGAAGTCAATTAGGCAGGCTATAAGGCAGGAAGGCAGCCAATTAGGTAGGCAATTAGGTAGGCAATTAGGCAGGCAAGCAATTAGGCAGGCAGTAAGGCAGTTAATTAAACAGGCAATTAGGCAGATAATTAGGCAACGAGGCAATTAGGCATGCAATTAAGCAGTAAATTGGGCAAGCAGGCAATTAAGCAGGCAATTACGGAGGCAATAAGGCAGGCAATTATGCAGTTAATTAGGCAGGCAATTAGCAGTTAATAAGGCAGGCATTAATGAAGTAAATTAGGCAGGCAATAAGGCAGGAAGGCAGGCAATTAGGTAGGAAATTTGGTAGGCAATTAGGCAGGCAAGCAATTAGGCAGGCAAGCAATTAGGCAGGCAGTAAAGCAGTTAATTAGGAAGGTAATTAGGCAAATAATTAGGCAGGCAATTTAGCAGTTAATTAGGCAGGCAATTAGGCGGGCAATTAAGCAGGCAATTAGGCAGGCAATAAGGCAGATAATTAGGCAAGCAATTAGACAGGCAATTAGGCAGGCAAATAGGCAGGCAATTAAGCAGGCAATTTGGCAGGTAATAAGGCAGGCAATTAGGCAGGCAATTAGGCAGGCAATCAGGCAGGCAATTAGGCAGGCAATTAGGCAGGCAATTAGGCAAACAATTAGGCAGGCAATAAGGCAGGCAATTAGGCAGTTAATAAGGTAGGCAATTAGGCAGTTTATAAGGCAGGCAATAATGAAGTAAATTAGGCAGGCGATTAGGCAGGAAGGCAAGCAATTAGGCAGGAAGGCAGGCAAAAAGGTAGGCAATAAGGTAGGCAATTAGGCAGGCAATTAGGCAGGGAATTAAGAAGTTATTTAGGCATGCCATAAGACAGATGATTAGGCAGGCAATTAAGCAGATAATTTGACAGGCAATTGGACAGGCAATTAGGCAAGCAATTAGGCAGGTAATTAGGCAGATAATAAGGCAGGCAATTAGGCAGTTAATTAGGCAGTTAATTAGGCAGTTAATCAGGTAGGCAATTAGGAAGTTAATTAGGCAGGCAATTAAGCAGGCATTTAGGCAGGCAATTAGGCAGTTAATTAGTTAGGCAATTAGGCAGATAATTAGGCAGGAAATTAGACACTTAATTAGGCAGGCAATTAGGCAGGCAAGCAATTAGGCAGGCAATTAGGCAGTTAATTAGGCAGGCAATTAAGCAGTTAATTAGGCAGGCAATTAGGCAGTTAATTAGGCCCCTAATAAGGCAGGCTATTGTGCAGTTAATTAGGCAGGCAGGCAATTAGGCAGGCTATTAACCAGTTTATTAGGCAAGCAGGCAATCTGGGAGGTATTTAGGCAGGCAATTAGGCAGGCAATTAGGCAAGCAATTAGCAGGTAATTCAGCAGGCAATAAGGCAGGCAATAAGGCAGGCAAATAGGCAGGATATTAGACAGCCAATTAGGCAGGCAATTAGGCATTAAATTAGGCAGATAATTAGGCAGGCAATTAGGTAGGCAATTAGGCATTTAATTAGGCAGATAATAAGGCAGGCAATTAGGCAGGCAATTAGGCAGGCAGACAATTAGGCAGGTAATTAGGCAGGCAATTAGGCTGGTAATTAGGCAGGCAATTGGCAGGCAATTAGGCAGGCAAATAGTGAGCAGACAATTAGGCAGGCAATCTGGTTGGCAATTAGGCAGTTAATTAGGCAGGCAATTAAGCAGGCAAGCAATAAGGCAGGCAGGTAATTAGGCAGGCAATTAAGCAGTTAATTAGGCAGGCAAATCATTTGGCAGGTAATTAGGCAGGCAATCAGGCAAGCAATTAAGCAGGCAATTAAGGAGGCAATTAGGCAGTTAATTAGGCAAGCAATTAGGCTGGCAGGCAATTAGGCAGGCAGGCAATTAAACATGCTATTAAGCAGTTACTTGGGCAAGCAGGCAATTTGGCAGGTAATTAGGCAGGCAATTAGGCAGGCAATAAGGCATGCAATAAGGCAGGCAATTAGGCAGTAATAAGGCAGGCAATTATGAAGTCAATTAGGCAGGCAATTAGGCAGGCAAATATTGAGCAGACAATTAGGCAGGCAATCTGGTAGGCAATTAGGCAGTTAATTAGGCAAATAATGAGGCAGGCAATTAGGCAGTTAATTAGGCAGGCAATTAGGCAGGCAATTAAGCAGGCAATTAGGCAGGCAGGCAATAAGGCAGGCAGTAAGGCAGTTAATTAGGCAGGGTAATTAGGCAAATAATGAGGCAGGCAATTAGGCAGTTAATTAGGCAGACAATAAGGTAGGCAATTAAGCAGGCAATTTGGCAGGCAATTAAGCACGCAATTAGGCAGTAAATTAAGCAAGCAATTAGGCAAGCAATTAGGCAGGAATTTACTTAGGCAGGCAGGCAATTAGGAAGGCTATAAGACAGTTAATTAGGCAGTTTATTAAGCCTTGCAATTAGGCAGTTAATTAAACAGGCAATTAGGCAGGCAATTAGGCAGGCAATTAAGTAGGAAATTAGGCAGGCAATTATGCAGGCAATTAGGCAGGCAGGCAATTAGGCAGGCAGTAAGGCAGAGAATTAAGCAGGCAATTAGGCATGCAATTTGGCAGGCAATTAAGCAGGCAATTAGGCAGGCAGGAAATAATGCAAAAGGCAGGCAATTAGGCAATTAATTAGTTCGCAATTCACAGTTTGCGGTAGAATGTATATGGTATGCGGATTGCGTTTTGCGGTTCGCAGTTTCAGTTGCAGTTTGAAGTTCGAGTTCGCAAATCGCAAATTGTCGTTTGCGGATTTCGGTTTTCGGTTAGGCTATTAATTAGACAGGCAAGTAGGCAGGCAATTATGCAGTTAATAAGGCAGGCAAGCCATTTGGCAGGTAATTAGGCAGGCAATAAGGCAAGCAATTAAGCAGACAATTAAGGAGCAATTAGGCAGTTAATTAGGCAAGCAATTAGGCAGGCAGGCATTTAGGCAGGCAGGCAATAAGGCATGCAATTAAGCAGTTAATTGGGCAAGCAGGCAATTTCGCAGGTAATTAGGCAGGCAATTAAGCAGGCAATAAGGCCTGCAATTAGGCAGGCAATTAGCAAGTTAATAAGGCAGGCAATTATGAAGTCAATTAGGCAGGCAATTAGGCAGGAAGGAAGGCAATTAGGTAGGCAATAGGTAAACAATTAGGCAGGCAATTAGGCAGGTAAATTAAGCAGGCAATTAGGCAGGCAAATAGGCAGGTAATTAGGCAGGCAATTAAGCAGGCAATTAGGCAGGCAATAAAGCAGCATGTGGCAGTTAATTAGGCAGGCAATACGACAGTGAATAAGGCAGGCAATTATGAAGTCAATTAGGCAGGCTATAAGGCAGGAAGGCAGCCAATTAGGTAGGCAATTAGGTAGGCAATTAGGCAGGCAAGCAATTAGGTAGGCAGTAAGGCAGTTAATTAAACAGGCAATTAGGCAGATAATTAGGCAACAAGGCAATTAGGCATGCAATTAAGCAGTAAATTGGGCAAGCAGGCAATTTGGCAGGTAATAAGGCAGGCAATTAGGCAGGCAATTAAGCAGGCAATAAGCAGGCAATTAAGCAGGCAATTACAGAGGCAATAAGGCAGGCAATTATGCAGTTAATTAGGCAGGCAATTAGCAGTTAATAAGGCAGGCATTAATGAAGTAAATTAGGCAGGCAATAAGGCAGGAAGGCAGGCAATTAGGTAGGAAATTTGGTAGGCAATTAGGCAGGCAAGCAATTAGGCAGGCAAGCAATTAGGCAGGCAATAAAGCAGTTAATTAGGTAGGTAATTAGGCAAATAATTAGTCAGGCAATTTAGCAGTTAATTAGGCAGGCAATTAGGCGGGCAATTAAGCAGGCAATAGGGCAGGCAATAAGGCAGATAATTAGGCAAGCAATTAGACAGGCAATTAGGCAGGCAAATAGGCAGGCAATTAAGCAGGCAATTTGGCAGGTAATAACGCAGGCAATTAGGCAGGCAATTAGGCAGGCAATTAGGCAGGCAATTAGGCAAACAATTAGGCAGGCAATTAGGCAGGCAATAAGGCAGGCAATTAGGCAGTTAATAAGGTAGGCAATTAGGCAGTTTATAAGGCAGGCAATAATGAAGTAAATTAGGCAGGCGATTAGGCAGGAAGGCAAGCAATTAGGCAGGAAGGCAGGCAAAAAGGTAGGCAATTAGGTAGGCAATTAGGCAGGCAAGCAATAAAGCAGGCAGTAAGGCAGTAAATTAGGTAGGCAATTAGGCAGATAATTAGGCAGGCAATTAGGCAGTTAATTAGGGAGGCAATAAGGCAGGCATTTATGCAGGCAATTAGGCAGGCAATTAGGCAGGGAATTAAGAAGTTATTTAGGCATGCCATAAGACAGATGATTAGGCAGGCAATTAAGCAGATAATTTGACAGGCAATTGGACAGGCAATTAGGCAAGCAATTAGGCAGGTAATAAGGCAGATAATAAGGCAGGCAATTAGGCAGTTAATTAGGCAGTTAATCAGGTAGGCAATTAGAAAGTTAATTAGGCAGGCAATTAAGCAGGCATTTAGGCAGGCAATTAGGCAGTTAATTAGTTAGGCAATTAGGCAGATAATTAGGCAGGCAATTAGACACTTAATTAGGCAGGCAATTAGGCAGGCAAGCAATTAGGCAGGCAATTAGGCAGTTAATTAGGCAGGCAATTAAGCAGTTAATTAGGCAGGCAATTAGGCAGTTAATTAGGCCCCTAATAAGGCAGGCTATTGTGCAGTTAATTAGGCAGGCAGGCAATTAGGCAGGCTATTAACCAGTTCATTAGGCAAGCAGGCAATCTGGGAGGTATTTAGGCAGGCAATTAGGCAAGCAATTAGCAGGTAATTCAGCAGGCAATAAGGCAGGCAATAAGGCAGGCAAATAGGCAGGATATTAGACAGCCAATTAGGCAGGCAATTAGGCATTAAATTAGGCAGATAATTAGGCAGGCAATTAGGCAGGCAGACAATTAGGCAGGCAATTAGGCAGGTAATTAAACAGGCAATTAGGCAGGAAATTAAGCAGGCACTTAGGCAAGGAATTAAGCAGTTAATTAGGCATGCAATAAGACAGATGATTAGGCAGGCAATTAGGCAGACAATAAGGTAGTTGATTAGGCAAGCAATTATGCAGTTAATTAGGCAGGCAATTAGGCAGGCAATTAGGCAGGTAATTAAGCAGGCAATAAGGCAGGCAAATAGGCAGGTAATTAGACAGCCAATTAGGCAGGCAATTAGGCATTTAATTAGGCAGGCAATAAGCCAGGCAAATAGGCAGGCCATTCGACAGCCAATTAGGTAGGCAATTAGGCATTTAATTAGGCAGATAATAAGGCAGGAAATTAGGCAGGCAATTAGGCAGGCAGACAATTAGGCAGGTAATTAGGCAGGCAATTAGGCTGGTAATTAGGCAGGCAATTGGCAGGCAATTAGGCAGGCAAATAGTGAGCAGACAATTAGGCAGGCAATCTGGTTGGCAATTAGGCAGTTAATGAGGCAGGCAATTAAGCAGGGAACTAAGCAGTAATTAGGCAGGCAATAAGACAAATAATTAATCAAGCAATTATTCAGGCAATAAGGTAGTTAATTAGGCAAGCAATTACGCAGCTAATTAGGCAGGCAATTAAGCAGGCAAGCAATAAGGCAGGCAGGTAATTAGGCAGGCAATTAAGCAGTTAATTAGGCAGGCAAGTCATTTGGCAGGTAATTAGGCAGGCAATCAGGCAAGCAATTAAGCAGGCAATTAAGGAGGCAATTAGGCAGTTAATTAGGCAAGCAATTAGGCAGGCAGGCAATTAGGCAGGCAGGCAATTAAACATGCTATTAAGCAGTTACTTGGGCAAGCAGGCAATTTGGCAGGTAATTAGGCAGGCAATAAGGCATGCAATAAGGCAGGCAATTAGGCAGTAATAAGGCAGGGCAATTAGGCAGTTATAAGGCAGGCAATTATGAAGTCAATTAGGCAGGCAAATAGGCAGGCAAATATTGAGCAGACAATTAGGCAGGGAATCTGGTAGGCAATTAGGCAGTTAATTAGGCAGGCATTTAAGCAGGGATTTAAGCTGTTAATTAGGCAGGCAATAATACAGATAATTAAGCAGGCAATTAGGAAGGCTATAAGGCAGTTAATAAGGCAGTTTATTAGGCCTTGCAATTAGGCAGTTAATTAAACAGGCAATTAAGCAGGCAATTAGGCAGGCAATTAGGCAGGCAATTAGGCAAGCAGGCAATTAGGCAGGTAGGCAATTAGGCAAGTAATTAGGCAGTTAATTAGGCAGGCAATTTGGACGGCAATCAGGCAACCAATTAGGCAGGCAGTTAGGCAGGTAATTAGGCAGGCAATAAGGCAGTTAATTAGGCAGGAAATAAGGCAGGCAATTAGGCAGGTAATTAGGCAGTTAATTAGGCAGGCAATTAGGCTGGCAATTAGACAAGCATTTAAGCAAGCAATTAGGCAGTTAATTAGTCAGGCAATTAGTCAGTTAATTAGGCAGTTAACTAGGCAGGCAATTTGGCAGTTTATTAAGCAGGCAATTAGGCAGACAGGAAATTAGGCAAAAAGGCAGGCAATTAGGCAGGCAATTAAGCAGGCAATTAGATAGGCAGGCAATATAGCAAGCAGGCAATAAGGCAGGCAATTAGACAAGCAATAAGGCAGACAAATAGGCAGTTAGTCAGGTAGGCAAATAAGGCAGGCAATTTGGCAGGAAATTAGGCAGGCAATTAGACAGGCAATTAGGCAGGCATTTGGGCAGCAATTAGGCAGGCATTTGGGCAGGCAATTAGGCAGTTAATTAAACAGGCAGGCAACTAGGCACGCAACTAGATAGTCAGCCAATTAAGCAGTCAGGCAATTAGGCAGTTAATAAGGCAGGCAGTTAATTAGGCAGGCAGGCAATTTGGCAGAGAATAAGGCAGGCAATTAAGCAGGCAATTAGGAAGGCAATTAGTCAGGCAATTAGGCAGGCAATTGAGCAGGTAATTCGATAGGCAAGCAATATAGCAAGCAGGCAATCAGGCAGGCAATTATGCAAGCAATAAGGCAGGCAAATAGGCAGTTAGTCAGGCAGGCAATTAGGCAGTTAATTAGGCAGGCAATAAGGCAGGCAATTAGGCAGTTAATTAGGCAGGCAAAAAGGCAGGCAATTAGGCAGTTAATATAGCGGAAATTAGGCAGTTAATAAGGCATGTATTTATGAAGTCAATTAGGCAGTCAATTAGGTAGGCAGTTTGGTAGGCAATTAGGCAGGCAAGCAATTAGGCAGGCAGTAAGGCAGTAAATTAGGCAGGTAATTAGGCAAATAATGAGGCAAGCAATTAGGCAGTTAATTAGGCAGGCAATTAGGCAGGCAATTAAGCAGGCAATTAGGCAGGAATTTACTTAGGCAGGCAGGCAATTAGGAAGGCTATAAGACAGTTCATTAGGCAGTTTATTAGGCCTTGCAATTAGGCAGTTAATTAAACAAGCAATTAGGCAGGCAATTAGGCAGGCAGGCAATTAGGCAGGTAGGTTATTAGGCAGGTTATTAGGCAGTTTATCAGGCAGGCAATTAGGCAGGCAATCAGGCAGGCAAATAGGCAGGCAGTTAGGCAGGTAATTAGGCAGGCAATTAGCAGTTAATAAGGCAGGCAATTATAAGTGACAATTAGGCAGGCAATTAGGCAGGAAGGCAGGCAATTAGGTAGGCAATTAGCAGGCAAGCAATTAGGCAGGCAGTAACGCAGTTAATTAGGCAGGATTTTAGGCAAATCAATAGGCAGGCAATTAGGCAGTTAATTAGGCAGGCAATTAGGCAGTTAATCAGGCAAGCAATTAGGCAGGCAATTAGGCAGGCAATTAGGCAGTTAATAAAGCAGTTAATAAGGCAGGCAATTTGGCAGTTAATTAGGCAGGCAATAAGGCAGGCAATTAGGCAGTTAATTAAGAAGGCAATTAGCCAGTTAATAAGACAGGCAATTATGAAGTCAATTAGGCAGGCAAATAGGCAGAAAGGCAGGCAATTAGGTAGATAATTAAAAAAAGGCAATTAGACAGGCAAGCAATTAGGCAGTTAGTAAGGCAGTTATTAGGCAGTTAATTAGGCAGGCAATTAGGCAGTTAATTAGGCAGGCAATAAGTCAGGCAATTAGGCAGTTAATTAGGCAGGCAAATAGGCAGATAATTAGGCAGGCAATTAAGCAGGCAATTAGGCAGGCAATAAGGCAGTTAATTGGGCAAGAAATTAGGCAGGCAATTAGGCAGGCAAGAAATTAGGAATTCAAGCAATTAGGCATTAAATTAGGCAGGCTATTAGGCAGGCTATTAGGCAGGCTATAAGGCAGGCAATTAGGCAGTTAATAAAGCAGTTAATAAGGCAGGCAATTAGGCAGTTAATAAGGCAGGCAATTATGAAGTCAATTAGGCAGGCAATTAGGCAGGAAGGCAGGCAATAAGGCAGGAAGGCAGGCAATTAGGCAGGAAGGCAGTCAATAAGGTAGGCAATTAGGTAGGCAATTAAGCAGGAAAGCAATAAAGCAGGCAGTCAGGCAGTTAATTATGTAGGCAATTAAGCAGATAATTAGGCAGGCAATTACGCAGTTAATTAGGGAGGCAATTAGGCAGGCAATTAGGCAGGCAACTAGGCAGGGAATTAGCAGTTAATTAGGCATGCAAGAAGACAGATGATTAGGCAGGCAATTAGGCAGTTAATTCGGAGGGAATTAGCTAGGCAATAAGGCAGGAAATAGGCAGTTAATTAAGCAGGCAATTACGCAGTTAATTAGGCAGTAAATAAGGCAGGCAATATTGTAGTTAATTAGGCAGGCAATTAAGCAGGCAATTAGGCAGTTAATTAGTTAGGCAATT
This sequence comes from Bacillus rossius redtenbacheri, assembly GCF_032445375.1. Classification (NCBI taxonomy): domain Eukaryota; kingdom Metazoa; phylum Arthropoda; class Insecta; order Phasmatodea; family Bacillidae; genus Bacillus; species Bacillus rossius. The sequence goes on along the minus strand of NW_026962523.1, from coordinate 6,270 downwards.
AGGCAGTTAATTAGGAAGGCAATTAGGCACTTAATTAGGCAGGCAATTAGGCAGGCAGGCAATTAGGCAGGCATGCAATTAGGCAGGCAATTAGGCAGTTAATTAGGCAGACAATTAGGCAGTTAATTAGGCTGGCAATTAGGCAGCTAATTAGGCAGGCAATTGGGCAGGTAATTAGGCAGGCAATTAAGCTGAAAATAAGGCAGTTTATAAGGCAAGCAATTAGGCAGGCAATTAAACAGTTAATTAGGCAGGCAAGCAATTAGGCAGGTAATTAGGCAGGCAATATGGCAAGCAATTAGGCATTCAATCAATTAGGCATTAAATTAGGCAGGCAATTAGGCAGGCTATTAGGCAGGCTAAAAGGCAGGCAATTAGGCAGTTAATAAAGCAGTTAATAAGGCAGGCAATTTGGCAGTTAATTAGGCAGGCAATTATTAAGTCAAATAGGCAGGCAAATACGCAGGAAGGCAGGCAATAAGATAGGCAATTAATCAGGCAATTAGGTAGGCAATTAGGCAGATAATAAGGCAGTTAATTAGGCAGATAATTAGGCCGTTAATCAAGCAGGCAATTATGCAGTTAATTAGGCAGGCAATTAGGCAGTTAATTAGGCAAGCAATTAGTCAGGCAATAAGGCAGGCAATTAAGCTGAAAATAAGGCAGTTTATAAGGCAAGCAATTAGGCAGGCAATTAAACAGTTAATTAGGCAGGCAAGCAATTAGGCAGGCAATTAGGCAGGCAATATGGCAAGCAATTAAGCAGGCAATTAGGTAGGCAATTAGGAAGGCAATTAGGCAGTTTAATAGGCAGAATTTTAGGCAGGCAATAAGGTAGGCGAATAGGCAGGAATACAATTAGGCAGTTAATTAGGCAAGTAATTAGACAGGCAGGCAATTAGGCAGGCAGGCAATTAGGCAAGCAATTTAGCAGTTAATTAGGCAGGCATTTGGTAGGTAATTAGGCAGGCTATTAGGCAGGCTATTAGATAGAATATTAGGCAGGCAATTAGGCAGATAATAAGGCAGGCAATTAGGCAGATAATAAGGCAGGCAATTGGGCAGTTAATTAGGCAGTCAATTAGGCATTTTATTAGGCAGGCAATTAGTCAGGCAATAAGGCAGGCAATTAAGCTGAAAATTAGGCAGTTTATAAGGCAAGCAATTAGGCAGGCAATTAATCAGTTAATTAGGCAGACAAGCAATTAGGCATATAATTAGGCAGGCAATAAGGCAGGCAATTAGGCAGGCAATAAAGCAGGCAATTAGGCAGATAATAAGGCAGTTAATTAGGCAGGCGATCAGGCAGTTAATTATGCAGGCAATTAGGCTATTATTAGGCAGTTAATTAGGCTGGCAATTGAGCAGGCAATAAGACAGGCCATTATGCAGGCAATTAGGCAGGTAATTAGGCAGGCAATTAGGCAGGCAATTAGGCAGATAATTAGGCAGGCAATTGGGCAGTTAATTAGGCAGGCAATTAGGCATTTAATTAGGCAGGCAATAAGTCAGGCAATAAGGCAGGCAATTAAGCTGAAAATTAGGCAGTTTATAAGGCAAGCAATTAGGCAGGCAATTAAACAGTTTATTAGGCAGGCAAGCAATTAGGCAGATAATTAGGCAGGCAATAAGGCAGGCAATTAGGCAGGCAATTAAGCAGGCAATTAGGCAAATAAAAAGGCAGTTAATTAGGCAGGCAATTAGGCAGTTAATTATGCAGGCAATTAGGCTATTATTAGGCAGTTAATTAGGCAGGCAATTAAGCATGCAATAAGACAGGCCATTATGCAGGCAATTAGGCAGGTAATTAGGCAGGCAATTAGGCAGGCAATTAGGCAGGCAATTAGGCAGGCAATTAGGCAGATAATTAGGCAGGCAATTGGGCAGTTAATTAGGCAGGCAATTAGGAATTTAATTAGGCAGGCAATAAGGCAGGCAATTAGGCAGTTAATAAGGCAGGCAATTAGGCAGGCAATTAGGCAGTTAATTAGGCAGGCAAATAGGCAGATAATTAGGCAGTTAATTAGGCAAACAATTAGTCAGGCAATAAGGCAGGCAATTAAGCTGGGAATTAGGCAGTTAATAAGGCAAGCAATTAGGCAGGCAATTAAACAGTTAATTAGGCAGGCAAGCAAGTAGGCAGGTAATTAGGCAGGCAATAAGCAAGCAATTAAGCAGGCAATAAGGTAGGCAATTAGGAAGGCAATTAGGCAGTTTATTAGGCAGAATTTTAGGCAGGCAATAAGGTAGGCGAATAGGCAGGAATACAATTAGGCAGTTAATTAGGCAAGTAATTAGACAGGCAGGCAATTAGGCAGGCAAGCAAGAAGGCAGGCAATTAAGCAGTTAATTAGGCAGGCAAATAGGTAGATAATATGGCAGGCAATAAGGCAGGCAATTAGGCAGGCAAATAAGCAGGCAATTAGGCAGGCAATTAGGCAGATAATAAGGCAGTTAATTAGGCCATTAATTAGGCATGCAATTATGCAGTTAATTAGGCAGGCAATTAGGCAGGCAATTAGGCAGTTAATTAGGCAGGCTATTAGATAGATAATTAGGCAGGCAATTAGGCTATTTTTAGGCAGTTAATTAGGCAGGCAATTAGGCAGTTAATTAGGCAGTTAATTAGGCAGGCAATTAAGCAGGTAATTAGCAGGCAATTAGGCAGGAAATTAGGCAGGAAATTAAGCAGACGATTAGGCAGATAGTTAGGCAGGCAATTAGGCAGTTAATTAGGCAGGCATTTAGCAGGCAATTTAGCTGGCAATTAGGCTGGCAATTAGGCAGTCAAATAGGTAGGCAATTAGGCATTTAATTAGGCAGGTAATTAGGCAGGCAATTAGGCAGGCAATAAGGCAGGCAATTAAAAAGGCAATTAGGCTGGCATTTAACAGGCAATTACCCAAGCAATTAGGCAGGCAATTAGGCAGTTAATTAGGCAGACAATTAGGCAGGCAAATAGGCAGGCAAGCAATAAGGGAGGCAAATAAGTAGTTAATTAGGCAGGCAAATATGCAGATAATTAGGCAGGCAATAAGGCAGGCAATTAGGCAGGCAATTAAGCAAGCACTAGGCAGGCAATAAGGCAGATAATAAGGCAGTTAATTAGGAAGTTAATTAGGCAGTTAATTAGGCAGGCAATTAGGCAGGCAATATTGCAGGATATTAGGCAAGCATATAGTCAGGCAATAAGGCAGGCAATTAAGCTGGGAATTAGGCAGTAAATAAGGCAAGCAATTAGGCAGGCAATTAAACAGTTTATTAGTCAGGCAAGCAATTAGGCAGGTATTTAGGAAGCAAAAAGGCAAGCAATTAAGCAGGCAATTAGGTAGGCAATTAGGAAGGCAATTATGCAGTTAATTAGGCAGGCTTTTAGGCAGGCTTTAAGGCAGGCAATTAGGCACGCAATTAAGCAGTTTATTAGGCAGGCAGGCAATTTGGTAGGTAATCAGGCAGGCCATTAGGCAGGCTATTAGATAGATAATTAGGCAGGCAATTAGGCTATTATTAGGCAGTTAATTAGGCAGGCAATTAGGCTATTATTAGGCAGTTAATTAGGCAGGCAATTAGGCTATTATTAGGCAGTTAATTAGGCAGGCAATTAAGCAGGTAATTAGGCAGGCAATTAGGCAGGAGATTAAGCAGACATTTAAGCATATAATTAGGCAGGCAATCAGGCAGTTAATTAGGCAGGCAATTCAGCAGGCAATTTGGCTGGCATTTAGGCTGGCAATTAAGCAGTTAATTAGGAAGGCATTTAGGCAGTTAATTAGGCAGGCAATTAGGAAGGCAATTAGGCAGTTAATTAAGCAGGCAATTAGGCAGGCATTTAGGCAGGCAATAAGGCAGACAATTGGACAGGCAATTAGGCATTTAATTAGGCAGGCAATAGGCAGGCAATAAGCAGTTAATTAGGCAGGCAAATAGGATGGCAGGCAATTAGGCAGTTTATTAGGCTGGCAGTTAGGCAGTTAATTAGGTAGGCAATTAGGCAGCTAATAAGTAAGGCAATTAGGCAGGTAGTTAGGCAGGCAATTAGACAGACAATTATGCAGGCAATTAGGCAGATTATTAGGCTGGCAATTAGGCAGTTAATTAGGCAGGCAATTAAGCAGGCAATAAGGCTGAAAATTAGGCTGGCAATTAGACAGGCAATTAGGCAAGCAATTAGGCAGTTAATTAGGCAGGCAATTAGGCAGGTAAAAAGGCATGCAATTAAGCAGGCAATTAGGCAGTAAATTAGGCAGGCAATTAGGCAGTTAATTAGGCAGGCAATTAGGCAGACTTTTAGGCAGGCAATTAGGCAGGATAATATGCAGGTATACAATTAGGCATACTATTAGGCAGGCAATTAGGCAGTTAATTAGGCAGTTAATTAAGCAGGCAATTAAGCAGTTAATTAGGCAGGCTATTAGGCAGTTATAATTTAGGCAATTAGGCAGGCAATTAGGCAGGCAATTAGACAGACAATAAAGCAGGCAATTAGGCAGGCAATTAAGCAGGCAATTAGGCAGGCAATTAGGCAAATAATTAGGCAGGCAATTGGGCAGTTAATTAGGCAGGCAATTAGGCATTTAATTAGGCAGGCAATTAGGCAGGCAATTATACAAGCAATTAGGTAGGCAATAAGGCAGGCAATTAGGCAGTTAATTAGGCAGACAATTAGTCAGGCAATTAGACAGGCAAGCAATAAGGGAGGAAATTAAGCAGTTAATTAGGCAGGCAAATAGCCAGATAATTAGGCAGGCAATAAGGCAGGCAATTAGGCAGGCAATTAGGCAGGCAATTAGGCAGATAATAAGGCAGTTAATTAGGCCGTTTAATAGGCAGGCTATTATGCAGTTAATTAGGCAGGCAATTAGGCAGTAAATTAGGAAGGCAATAAGCAGTAAATTAGGCTGGCAATTAGGCAGGCAATTAGGCAGTTAATTAGGCAGTTAAATAGGCAGGCGATTAGGCACGCGATTAGGCAGACAATTAGGCATTCAAGCAATTAGGAGTGCAATTAGGCAGTTAATTAGATGGGCAAATAGGCAGATAATTAGGCAGGCAATAAGGCAGGCAATTAGGCAGGCAATTAAGAAGTTAATTAGGCAGGCAATTAGGCAGATAATTAGGCAGGCAATATGCAGTTATATAGGCAGGCAATTAGGCAGTTAATTAGGCAGGAAATTAAGCAGGTAATTAGGCAGGTAATTAGGCAGGCAATAAGGCAGGCAATTAGACAGGCAATTTGGCTGGCATTTAACAGGCAATTAGCCAAGCAATTAGGCAGGCAATTAGGCAGTTAGTTGGGCAGACAATTATTCAGGCAATTAGGCAGGCAAGCAATAAGGGAGGCAATAAAGCAGTTAATTAGGCAGGCAGATAGGCAGATAATTAGGCAGGCAATAAGGCCGGAAATTAGGCAGGCAATTAAGCAGGCAATAAGGCAGGCAATTAGGCAGATAATAAGGCAGTTAATTAGGCAGTTAATTAGGCCGTTAATCAGGCAGGCAATTATGCAGTTAATTAGGCAGGCAATTAGGCAGGCAATTAGGCAGTTAATTAGGCAAGCTATTAGATAGATAATTAGGCAGGCAATTAGGCTATTATTAGGCAGTTAATTAGGCAGTTAATTAGGCAGTTAATTAGGCAGGCAATTAGGCAGGTAAAAAGGCAGGCAATTAAGCAGGCAATTAGGCAGTTAATTAGGCAGGCAATTAGGTAGTTAATTAGGCAGACAATTAGGCAGGCAATTAGGCAGGCAAGCAATAAAGCAGGCAATTAAACAGTTAATTAGGCAGGCAATTTGGCAGGCAGTTAGGAAGGTAATAAGTCAGGCAAATATGCAATTAATTAGGAAGGCAATTAGGCAGTTAGTAAGCCGGCAGATAATTAGGCAGGCCATTAGGCAGTTAATTAGGTAGGCAATTAGGCAGTTAATTAGGCAGGCAAATAGACAGACAATTAGGCAGGCACTTAGGCAGTTAATAAGGCAGGTAATTAGGCAGTTAATTAGGCAGGCAAATAGGCAGGTAATTAGGCAGGCAATTAGGCAGACTTTTAGGCAGGCAATTAGGCAGGCAATTAGGCAGGCAAATAGGCAGGCATACAATAAGGCATACAATTAGGCAGTTTATTAAGCAGTTAATAAGGCAAGCAATTAGGCAGTCAATTAAACAGTTAATTAGGCAGGCAAGCAATTAGGCAGGTAATTAGGTAGGCAATAAGGCAAGCAATTAAGTAGGCAATTAGGTTGGCAATTAGGATGGCAATTAGGCAGTTAAT